>NW_026555574.1:0-59289 GCF_029017545.1 Prosopis cineraria | reverse complement strand
TCTCCATACACATACTTTACAATTTCACAATCATTATGGAATCTTTACTTTATAATGTCCCTACGATACGTACCCGAGATTCTCTCTGACAGATGATCACGTGGCTCCGTGCAATTTGTGACAGGTATCAGTGTTGGCGCCCAACGTTCCGGCCATGTACGAGATGCATTTCGCTGTGCCCATGGCGGGAGCTGTGTTGAACACCATAAACACTCGACTTGATGCCAGCAACATAGCCACCATTCTGAAGCACTCGGAAGCCAAGGTCTTCTTCGTGGACTACGAGTATGTTCCTAAGGCTGGCGAAGCGCTTCGAATCCTCATGGAATCTAACGGTTATTCCTCTCTGCCGTTAGTCGTCGTTATTGACGACATCAACTCTCCCACCGGCATCCGCATGAACGAGCTCGACTACGAGCTCCTCATCCTCCGAGGCGACCCAGCCTTCGTCCCCATCGAGCCCCACGATGAGTGGGACCCAGTGGCTCTCAACTACACCTCAGGCACCACCTCCGCACCCAAAGGCGTCGTTTACAGTCACAGAGGAGCCTACCTCAGTACTCTCAGCTTGATTTTATGCTGGGAAGTTCCGACCGCACCGGTCTACCTCTGGACCCTCCCCATGTTCCACTGCAACGGGTGGACCTTCACCTGGGGGGTGGCGGCACGTGGCGGCACCAACGTCTGCCTCCGCAACATCACGGCCCCCAAATCTTTAAGAACATTGCCCTTCACAACGTCACTCACATGTGCTGTGCCCCCATTATCTTCAACATCATCCTCCAGGCCAAACAAACTGACCGCCACCGCCTACCTCAACTGTCGAGATCCTCACCGGAGGCGCTCCCCCCCGGCGGCGCTCCTCCAACAGATCGAGTCGCTCGGGTTCCACGTCACGCATGCGTACGGCCTTACGGAAGCCACTGGACCAGCGCTTGTTTGCGAGTGGGATAAGAAGTGGAATGATTTACCGAAAGAGGAACAATCCAAGCTGAAAGCACGTCAAGGGGTTAGCATATAACACTCGCGAGTGTGGACGTGAAGAATCTAGAGACGATGGAGAGCGTGCCTAGAGATGGAAGACGATGGGAGAGATAGTGCTGAGAGGGAGTGGGATCATGAAAGGGTATTATAAGGATCCAAACGAAACATCCAAAGTGTTCCAGAACGGGTGGTTCAGAACCGGGATGTTGGAGTTGTACACCCAGATGGTTATTTGGAGATCAAAGACCGGTCCAAGGATGTGATTATCTCCGGCGGAGAAAACATTAGCAGCGTCGAGGTCGAGAATGTTCTTTACAAGCATCCGAGGGTGTCGGAAGCCGCGGTGGTGGCCATGCCTCATCCTAGGTGGGGAGAAAGCCCCTGCGCCTTCATAGCTCTGAAGAAGAACGAATCAGGGAGGACGACTACGACTGGTGATGATCACGTCACGGAGAATGACATAATCGGGTATTGCAGGAAGAGGATGCCACACTTCATGGTTCCGAAAGTCGTCAAGTTCATGGACGAGCTGCCCAAGCTTCAACCGGGAAGATTCTCAAGTTTGAATTGAGGGAGAAGGCGAAGGCGTTCGTGGTATCCGAAGATGTGCAGAGTACAACGTCGTCTAGCTCGCCTCGAGTTGATCGGAATAAGAACGATAATAGTAATAGGGGTGGTCATTACAGCGAACAGGTTTTGGCTCTTTCTCGTCTTTGAGTTGAATTGAATCACAGAGTGTTTAATTGGACCAAAAATTAGTTGCTGTGCGTCGTCGTTGTGTACATACTACGTGGGGCAAGGTTCGGAGTCGGGCTATTTGCTTATTTTAAGAAACTTTGTATTTTGATGTGAACTCAAACTATCTTAAACCCCGCTTGTCGTTACTGATGCAGATCCAGATTGCAGAGCCAAATTCGAGTATGAAGTATATACAATATGATATTTATATATATAATGCATATATATGTTAAGAAATGGTTGTTTAATTATTAAAGGAAATAGGGAAAAGCACAATAGACTGATTGGTCTGGCCCGAAGCAAACCCGATGACTAATCAGATCGGGTATTGTCTACCAGACTCGTGGACTAGTCTAGGAGACCAACATTTTTTTTTTTTACTTGAATAAAAAACTTTAAAAAAAATCAAAGAACACCCATTTAGGAACACAAGAACGTGGTTAAAAACCTAAGAAAATGATCTAAGCAACAAAATCGATGAATCAAACCACAAACTTGGAGGAGGATTGGATGAGGAATTTCCAGAACAACCATGAAGAAATCTCCAGACAAAGCAAAGAACTTCACGAACAGAGCAACGAAAGGAGAAAGGAGAAAGCCAAGATAGGGGAAGAAAAGGAAGAACACTGATGGTTACCACATATGGCAAGGACGGCTCCACCAACAAAGCAAAGGATTATATCATGCTTTGTGAAAAAGGGAGAGGAGAAATAGAATCTGGAACGAAAAAATTTTAAAGAAAATTTGAGAAAATAAATGGAGTATGTGTATATATATATTACTTTAAAAAAATTATATATATATATAAAAATATATGACCACCAGGTTGGGCTGGACTATGTAGTACTAAACATTAGTCCAAGACATAGTTTGACCCAATCGACCAACCCAGTCTAGACAGACTAGTTTAGTGTTCGGGTTGCTTATTCTTTATTCAAACTGGATTGGGTTGGATCGGACCGGACCGGGTTTGATCAGGTTTTTGGTTTTCTTGCACACCCCTACAATAGAGTACTTGGGAAGATCATTTATTACGAACAAGGGCCAAACTATTCTAAAATTACTCTGCAAAAATCAAGAGTTTTAAATATAATTAAAATTTATTATGAAAAAACAAACTGTCTCTCATATATATACGCTCTTTCAACAAGTTTTCATGTGAAGAAAAGGGTCTCATTTTTTTAACAATTAATTTTTTTTATTAATAACTCTGAAAATTAACATAGTAGTGAGAGAAAGAAGTGTTGTAATTTCGTGAACAAATCCCTAGTCATGAAAAGCAAGTCCTATTTTTATTCTAGCAATAACTAATTTTTTTATCAACAATTCTAAAATATTAACTTGGTATTAGAGAGAAAGAGCCATAATGTCGTGAACAAGTGCTCATTCAAAATAATAATAATAATAATATAATAATAAGTGTCATGTCCATTTTAACAACAACTAATTCTGCTATCACAACACACACATATTATATGAGAGGTAGTTTTATATTTTCATAATAAATTTTAATTACATTTAAGTTCCTTGATCCTGCACAGCAAATCAGAATTATTTGATCCTGTAGAGTAATAAATGTTATTTAATGGTCCTTCAGTGTGATTCTCTAAAAAAAAAAGTGTTGAATGTTAAAATTAAAAATATATTCGTATAAATACTATAACAAAGGAGTGCTAAATATAGTAGAAATATTAATTGTTTATTTAATGATCTCAAGAATTGTAATTATTTCAAAGGACTAGAAATTTAGATTTAAATGTAAAAACCCCCTTCCAAAAAAAAAAAAGAGCCTGTTTTGTTAATCACCAAAAAAACAATTTACACACACTAATAGTTGAAGTCAAGAAAAACACTTTAGAAAAACCTAGATATAACCGAACATACAAAACTAACCAAAAAAGAAAACAACAAAAACTTGTCTCAAAATACACAAAGAAGGAGCCAATATCAAATGTAGCAAAATTAGCAGACTACAACATCCAAACAATTCTTCCTTGTGTCAGATAAATCAGCCAACAACTCAGTTAAGAAGGGAGGTCCTGTCACCAGCCACCCATTAGGCTCCACCCCAACAATTGCTAAAGCATCAGTAGCACCATTGCCTTGGCATGCTACCAAGGAGAATGCAGTACCTGGTGGCTTATGCATGTTAAAAGATGCTTACTCTGCCAATTCGCATCACCAACAGAGCCAGCCATTAAACGTTTGTATAGAACCTCGCAATCAACTTCTTTTGCATATTTTATGCCAGTAATGCTTCTTGCAGAGCCAAACATCCAGCCTCAAAGGCAGACGAAGCAGCAACAATTCTACTAATTCCCCTATACGTCCCCATTCCTCTCATTCTATCAAGCATATAACCTGCACATCTTTTCTCCCTAGAGAAAGCACCACCAACATTATTGATTTTCATGATGCCTTTTTCATCAGGAGCCCTCCGATGCAAATGTCTCACACTGCTAAAACCACTCCTTCATTAACCTTAGAAGTTAAAACTATGTAATTTCTATTTCAAAAAACGAAAATCTGTGGTCAAAATTGCTTAATTAGATCCATATCATTGTGGAACAGAGTACGAGAATTGGGATCTCTTCTTGCCTGCGATAATCTTTTTTCATCTCCCGCGCGCCGCGATTCTTCTCATTCTTGCATGCCATTCTCTAATGTCTAGTCTCTTTTATACTATTATATGTTGTGCTTTTCAATATCTATCGTGGCTTGTAATTTCCCAACTAATTATATATATATATATTTCTCCAGTAATTTATAAAAATCGTGGTAGTATATATATCTTCTCTCGGTCAAGAAAATTATACGGACTAAGAGTGTCCACAGTCCACCAAAAGTCTCGATATCTTGCTCACCAAATCGAGCCTCGCTGATGAAGTCACCTAATGTCTTGCCCCATACAAACCAATGGGTCCAACATGTTTCGGCTATTGAATGCAGAGGCATGCTTGAAAGGTCGTCGTTTTCATGGGTAAAGGGGGCTCAAGTGGTGTGTGATGGGTCGTTTATACTGTTGAAGGTGGTCCATTTGGGAGGCCGAGATTGCGTTGGACCACGTTTTCATATTTGTCTGCTCAGTTCACGAGATAAGACGATCGTCGTTCGTCTCTCTGTTCATCTACCAAATGAATTCATCGTGCTTCACGTACGAGTCTATCCATAAAAAGATTGCCCTTTAGATTCAAGAGTTTCAATATTGTCATGCTAAGCTTTATTGATTCTCCAAACCGTTGTCGGCGGATTATCATTTTTTAATGGGCAAATAACAATTAGGGACCCCGTTAATTACAATTAGAACTTTAATTATTAAATAATGGATCATGACCTTTACTTAAAATTAAAGCAGGCATAAGTTTATAAAATTGTTTCTCCACTTACAAAATAAATAAATGATACTGCTGAGATTATTATCGTAAAATGAAAATATATTAATTTCAGTTAGAAAACCAAAAAACAATAGCTAAGAGTGGATTATTTCTTAATATGAGACTAAAAAATTCACTTTTAAAACTGTATAAGGATACTTGTTGAATATATACTAGTTACTTGAAAATTTATTAAAGTCATTTTTTAGTATAAATTTAATTACTTTTAAATTTTTATGCTTGTTGATATATAAACAAATAAATTAAAAAAATGACACTGCTAAAATTATTATCATGAATAAAACAAAATACAAAAATAAGTTTTCCTATTTTAAAATTTTTATGTCTTGCATATGATAATTTATCATTATAGATGGGTTTACTGGCTTGAGGCTCCATTTCCTTCTATTCAAATTCCCTGCGATGCCTCGTATTAGAGACACTTTTTCATTTTCAGGTCATTGTCTTTTTCTCGAGTTTAAGGGAGAACTAAAGCAGGTGATCACTCTAAATAGCATAAACAGAGTGTTTGGTGGATCCCCAACCCCTCTTTGAAATTCGAAGGAGATCCAAAGTATGCTTATGAAGATGTAGGTAGATTTGACGATATGGCCGTAAATAGGGAAAGAAAGAACCATACTTGCTTGAACTTTTACCATTGTACAGAAGCCAACCAAAAGGAGTTTATACATCTTGGGAAAGAGCACACTACAAAGCGAAATTGGGCCTCAACAAAAAGATGACTCTTGAAGCTCAGTAACATGCTCGAGCAGTGATAGAATAAGGAAGTTTTCCCTGATCAAGAAAGAAGGTCAGCGATTAGTCTTGTTGTCATCAGATGAATGACTAGCCTTGGAAGGCCTTTTGAAGTGGAAAGCAAAACAAAAGGCATCTCGTTGCATTTATTGGCAAAGAGCTGGACTTGACCTTTTATTCTAGCCATTCCGTTAGAGGGGAATGGAATGAAAAGAGAGGTGAAAGTAAGGAAGCGAAGCAGGTAGAGTAGTTGGTTAACTCGTCAGGCTCATGACCTAAAGATTGCAGGTTCGAATCCTCCCCCTACACCTCAGGCCCAATTTGAAGATGAAATGCCTTAAGAGCACCTTGCAGTTTTATGTGACCTTAAATTGAAAGGTACAAGCAGCAACTACTACCAAAAACTAATGAAAGCTAAACTAAAAGACAAGAACATAACTCCTAATGCAAACAAAAGAGTAGCCGCTATGTTGCTTATGCTCTTTGATTTCCTTTCAAATTAAGCTTGAGATTCTGGTCTCATTTGAAAAAGTAATCTTGAATAGACTCTAAAGGCTGGGTAGCCTGTAGGTTCTTTTCTAGTTCCAAGAAGAAAGAAAGGTTCAAAAGAGTTAGTCCTTTTCTCTTCTTACTAAATAAAAATCTCATAAGCAAAGAATCCAAATTTACTCCATGACCTTCTAGCTGCTTTCTAGGCTCAAAAAAGCAAGCAATCTAACAGAAAAGGCACTAATAGGACTCAACTAATGCATTAAAGCACCAGTTATTGAGACAAGATTTCACAATTAGCAAATCTTTCTTTTGAACTCTTAAACAAGAGCTTATTCTTTTTAAAGATCGGATATGGTTAGATCGAATTCTAGCACAACCTAGTCTGCTAAAACCAAATCCTCTTTCACTTAAAAAAGACTTGTAGCATTCTTTTTCTTATTCCTATGATGATTTCTTTCATTTACACCTTCCCCTAAGAGCAGATTAGGATGCAACTTCACTTTTCTATTCTTTAGCAGATTACTTGCTCCAAGAATGCTTGCTATCAAACAGTTAGGGAAAAAAAGGAAAGGTGATGTAGGGCGACCTGCCTATTATGGCATTAAGACTAATTCAGTCTATTTGGCGACTCTTCCTAATTTATCAATTATACTAAAAGTAAGTCACTACCCAAGGTCTGAAAACATGCTTTGTACTCAACCCAATGATCCACACTTTAAGGCCAAACCCACAAGTCACTTTCAACTTGCAACAGCTCTTCGAGGTCAAAAATCTTAGGGCAATTGAAAATTAAACCCAGACTACTTATCATAAAAGGAATTAGGCATACTCAATGTAGTGCCCTAGCTTTGTGGTACCATATCTTCTCTATACTTAAGAGGGACTTCTCGAATGAGAATTCATACCCGAACTAGGAGATCTGGCTTGCCTTGAAGTAGCCTTGTAGTATAGATAGCAAGTCCTACAGAAAGAGGGCGAGAGTTTCATATTATGTATTTATAAATGGTTTAATGTAAAGGCTTAGCACCTTCCTTTGGTTCTAAGCGTTGCTCTAAGCATTTCTATAGGGGGCTCCCTTATTAGCAAACCGGAGGGCTGACCATTCTAACAAATTAGCCAGGGTCTTAAAAATGACAGGTGACCTATTATTGGAGGGAATCCGCATTTCTATTATTTGCATGATTATTCAGGGTTTGATCTTCTTGGAACAACCTCACTTGAGGCATTCTAGGTTAAATGGAAAATAGCTCCAAGATGATGAACACGAAATAAAGTTTTTCAAGTAATTAAAATGTTAAATGAATGAAAGGCCTTGTCCTGAATATTTTTAATATATTTAAATTAAATTACAATCATATTGTAATGACTATTTATTAATAGAAGTAAACTCTTACGAGTTTATAATTTAAATTTATCATACGAATTTACATTCCTGTCATGAATTTACTTAAATTTATGAGTTTAACTACCTTAGCTAGGAGGTTGAAATGTATTGATATTTTTATTTCGTTCCCTTGATACTGTTTATTTCTTTCTTTGGGCACTGCGAAGTAATTTCAGATTTTCTAAATCTTTTTTGAAATCAATTTCCTACTAGGAATTTCTTGAAAATTTTTCGTTGTTTTTCCTTCAACATGTCTCATGTAATAAATGAATTTTATGTTTATCATTGAGACATTTTAATGTTTACTTTGTCATTCTTGTTTAAAATTTTAAATTCATTTTTTGACTCAATACTATTTAAAAATAATATGTAATTTTTAATTATTAAGTCTTCATAATTAAAAAAATTATCAATATAAAATTACTTTAACCAACAAACACTTGGTTTAACTAGTTGAGGGGCTTGAATTAACTTATATTATGTCAATGGCATTCTCAAGCACCCATAAAGCTGCTAGGTTTTTTAATATATCGAGCAATGGAATTAAAAAAAAGCATAAAATGACTTTATGCTTATTTTTTGTCAATAAAAATAATGCAAGTGAGTATTCTAAATTCTTCTAAGATTTTTTTTTTCCATTTTGATTTAGGGGATACACACACATAACAGTGTTTATCCACGCAAGGATTGGTCCTGGTATGTCATTGTAAATAATGTTGTATATAATATTTATAAAATATTATATTATTTATAAGTGATAAATAATACAACTTAACTTTTATATGCCCATAAAACGGGGCGTGATTTTACCTGGGAACAAATAGAGTCCCATCACTTTGATAATGAAAAACATAACCTTAGGATTTTTTTTACTTTACTCAAATTTTATTATAAATTTTTATATTTGTTTTAATATTTTAGGTCTCTATATTTTTTTTGTCTGCACCTTAAATTCCTTCACAAGCATTGTTATAAGGATCTAAGGTGCAAATAAAAAAAATATAGAGATATGGAATAAAAAAAAAGAGAAAAATTTATAATAAAATTTGAATAAAATATAAACATTTAAAATTATGTTTTTCCTTCCATGATCAATTTCTAGGACCCCGATGCATGGTCAAATTGTTTTTGATAAAAAAGGACCACGAATCACCGAATGCGGATCAAAATGAGATTTTCGTTCTTTTGTGGATTAGTGGGTCTTCAGAATCTAAGCCCGAGCCTATGATCATCTCCTTCTCTACTGTCACCTTTTTATCCATTACGTCCTAATATGAAAATAATAAAATAAATTATCTCAAGCCCTAGTTATGCAGCAGCCAAGAGCAAATTAATTCGCTGTGAGAGGTATCTTTTCTATGACGTGTTTTTCAAGTATGGGTAAAAATTTTAGAATACCGGAGCTCAAGCAAAAAAATAAAAATAAAGTAAAGTAAATATATAAAACAATTAATATTATTTTGATGATTTTAAATAAAATTAATAAAAATGTTGATATTAAATTTTAAAATATTACAATGAGAGGTATTTATTTAATGTCATAAAAGATTTCACGAGTAAATCAAACGGCATTAAGCCATTTAGGCACTGCTTTCCTCATTCCAATGTTTAAACACACACTGGTCATCATGACTCCTCCATAATTGGTGCATCCATACCTTGTTCACAGTAGCTATTTGATACGAGACTTATATATAATGTCATGCAAGCACAGCGAGTCAATTCTGCAGAAGAAATCTCAAGAGGTATAACATGAAAAAAAAAATTGTTCTTTTGCAGTGAACATTTGCAATAGACTTGATGGTTTAATTATCATAACTTTCTTCAGTACAATACACTCAAATATTCTTATAATTAAATGTCGCAATTCTTTTCCTTTGTCTTCTCTCCCAATGAATCTCATTCCTTTGGTCATTCCATTTAATTGTAGCGTTTAAGTTGGTCACATATTGACCCACCCTTTGGCTTTAGGGCAGAGGGTGAGAAGGGTGAAGAACAAGTCAATGTTGAAGGAGAGGAAGAACACCACGTGGCAGAGAGCTGACGTGTTCCACAATATTAAATTGATTTCTCAACTTAATGATATTTGAAAATACTATACAATTATTAATTATTAAGTATTCTTAATTCTAAAATATATTATTTATTGTGATTAAATTATTTTACAAATGAATGTACTTTGATCTAGACGAAGGTAATTATGCCTTCGTCAGTATGAAAAAATATATCATTTCTTTTCTTTTTTTATTAAAAAATTAAATAAAACTATTGAAGCGATTAGTTCTAAATTTGTTGCAAGATCTTTTTTTTATTTTGATATAAAGAAGGAAAAATTACATTTAATTGCTTGCCAAGAAACTTATTCGCAGATAAAGATCAATATTAAATTTTATTTTTAAAAAATAAATCTATTTTTTAATTTTAATAACAATTTATTTTTTATTGATTATGATTTACAAATAAATTTTTTGCCAAACTCTTGAATGTCATCCTCCTAGGGCCATTTATGCGCACAAAAGAAGGATCATGAACCGGCCAATGAGATCGATGATGGGATCGTTGCGCAAACATGGATAAGTGGCTGCTCAGAATCTAAGCCCAAGCCATTACTACGGCGAGTGCCGTTTCAAACTCATGAAGTGACTGGGGCAACTTAAATCTATTACCATATCACCATCGAGTCATAAGTTCCAGTGGCCATGATATCTTTCTTCACTCGCACCTTTTTGTTCCATTACACAGTCAAATGAAAATAATAAAATAAAACATATATATATATAATAAATAAAAGTATTTTGATTAATTTTCAACAAAAACAATATTGCAATAAGAGATAATATATATTACTTTTACATTATAAAGAATTTCATAAATAGATCACATGACATTCATTTGTGTACTCAATAAACTATCTTAATGTAATTGGAAGGACCATTAAACAACTACTTGGAAGCGCTTTTTAAGCTTAGAGGTGACATATCCTAATCCTGGTGATCCACCAAAAATCCAGATCTAACTCAATTTTTTTTAATTGAAAAAAACATTCACAAAGTATCTTAGTTTTTCCAATTAGTTTTAAAAAAATTCACTCACACCCTCCCACACGAATATACATACTAAATTATTTCATACTCTCATTATTTATATAATATAACAATAAAAAACCTTTATTACAGCAACCAGTATAAAACAGTCACCTCTGATTCACATCCTATTCCCCCCCCCCCCTTCTTTAAATCAACATACGAGGCATTTCGGCTAAAAGAGGAGAATGGAGGGGAGCGAAAAGCTAACCAACGTTGTTAAAAGAGGTAAGCGAGCAAGCTTAAGTTTAGATGCATTTTCCTTAGATACTATTGAACCCACAGACACCGCGTATCCCAGGTATATTCTGTACCATAAACTTTCTTTTTTTTTTTTTTGGTGGGGGGCAACAAAAGGTAAACAGCAGGAAAATTACAGAACAAGTTGGATAGGTTAGTAGGTAGGTGGCCCCTGAGGCACATGGGAAAGTGCGAGAGCTAAGACAAACCACATCGTGTTTAATTTTCCTTTTTTCGTGGATGCCACGCAAATCGCACGACTTATGAACAGCACGATGATAAAGCTCTTGATCCTTCTGGAGGTCTATCCACAAGAACCATTCCTGCTGGATTTTGAGCAGGCTGGGCCCTCGGCAATCTCTTGGCTGTTAACAGAATTCACGGGTCACGGTGAAAAAAGTAAGATAATTCAAAACAAAAGCACATGCGAGACATGGGTATTTTTTCGCAGTTAAGACTTCAGACTTCAATCCCAGGCAAAAACAGTGCAAATATCGCCCTCCCCTACAAATGATGAACAGACTTTTCTCTCGAGGAGAGTATCTCTTCTTTGGTTTCATGTTTCCCCTTCTAAATTATCCTAAACGCAACTCAATAAAGGAAGCAAACCAAACACAAGTCAAATTAGGATTATTAATCGTCCCCGATAAGAAGCTGAAACACTGACACAGGATAGGAAAAGACTCGTACCTATTTCATAAAATACATCATTTACATTAGCTGCAGTTTTGGCAGAGGTCTCCATGAAAAAGAGAGAATTTTCCTCGGCATATACACGTGCCTCCTGCAATGCAAATATTAGAAATTATGAGCTGGTGGTTAAATTCCGTTAAAAGAAATTCCCCGACAGTGTAATGCAATATCGCTTCACCAGAGTTGCCACTGAAGTGATTAGATTGTGAAAGGAAATATAATTCTTAATAAGATTATACACCATGAAACGAGTAGTTAAAAAAATAATAATAATAATACTTACTTCAGCTGTCACTTGCCTCCTATCTTCCAGGTCAGCTTTGTTACCAGCAAGAGCCATGACCATATTTGGGTTCCCTGAAACAAACAAATTGAATTCATTCATTAAATTTCTACATATGCAACCACAGACCCCGCACACCTAGAGCACGGCCAAAAGGGTTAGAACTTATATCACTTTTGAAAGGAAACCTGTCAACTGTTATTTCCCGAGTCGTAACACAGCAGTGATCAATAATTTGTTATCTTTATTTCATGATATAGGAGTCGTAGATCAGTGATGGAGAAGTTCAAGCAAATATACATATAATATCATAGGTAAAATACATATTATTTGATGTCGTCTTCAAAACTGGGAATTGAGGAAAATACAAGTCAGAAAATCATGCAGGGGGAAGACCAATGTCATTGATGACTCCCCATATTTTGTGCCATTCGACATATTTTTAGAAGTTATTTGGGGAGTTATAATTACATTTGGGGGGTATTTTGATCCATTTTCTATAGAATTGGGCTCATTGATGTTTTTGTAAATTATTGGTAAATATGGAGAGAATTGAGTAAAAATTGGTCTAAAGCAAGCAAATATTGTTTTTCACTGGTTTTCTCTGGTGCCCTAGCACCAACTTTGTGGTGCCGCAGCTCAATAACATGAAAATAGTGATCATGCTCTTTGGTGTTGTAGCACTATTGCAGACCCAAAACAAACAGCTTCACTAATACACGATTTTTGAGGGTTTCTTGCATATAATTTGAGGGTTTTCTTCATTTTACTCATCTGGATTTGAGAGGAGGCTTGGGGGCTCAAATGAAGGTGAAGGTATGGGGATGCGAAAGGTCAGTGGTATAAGTGGAAATTCAGCACTGTTTACTGGTTTTCTCTTTCAATTCTCTTCCTTTCTATATCTTTTATTTTGTGTTTGGTTGGCTTTCTATCTTGCTCACGGGAATGGTCAATTTATGTAGCTACACCTTTGTTTATAGCTTGATTATGGATCAATGGATGATAACAACCCATTAACACATTTGCTGCAGGTTGTCATGGCAAGGACATAATGATGGATATCTCGTTGGGTCTTCTTTCAAAACCCAAGAAGCTAGGTTTATAGTTTCACCCTAGTTTACTTTCTGTTTATATTTCAGATTTTACGGGATTAGAATAATTTAGATTTAGTTAGATTTAATTCTATTACTCCTGCAGATTTAGTGGGCTTTCTGTTTCTGTAATATTCCTATACAGCCCTGCAAGCAGAACTCAGTTATGACTAAGAGCCTGAGCTTTCACACTTAATTACATAGTTTGAAAACAGCAAAACCAAGTTACAAAGTTGTAAAGTTACGGGACTAATATTAGGATGAAACTGGTGATTATACCAAATATTTTTGGCTCTACTTTTTCATTGTATACATTTAACACGCATCTTTTATGTCACAGTAATCTACTTAAATCAAACATTCATAGAAAAAGGAAATCAGCAAATACCTTGCTTTTGAAGTTCTTGGACCCACTTCTTTGCACGTGTAAATGAATCCTGCAAATAAAATGTACAAAACCTATCACATGAAACCTTGGTGCACAAAGGGAATTAAAATCTCAAAAGCATAGTCTAGCAGCAAACCCTGACAAAAGATCAACATCCAACCCACACCAAATCCAATGCTCATGAAAGATGTCAAAATGGCCACACTACTTCCCAATGCAAAAAAACAATGGCTGTTTGTCTCAAACTCCAACGACACATTACACAAACAGCATATGAAATAGGCTTCCTTGGTCTACAAGTTAGAAACATATCATTTGTATTTATTCTAACAGGCATCATAGGCCAGAAGAAAAACTTAACATTTGGATAATAAATCAGAAAATTAAAAAAAAACAAAAGGTATTGCATGTATATAATCCCAACGAATCCAAAAGTTAAAACCTTTTACCGAGGAAATTAGAAACATGGATAGGAGCATGGATATCCAATAATATCATTAATACTTTAAGAGAAGTGAAAATTCCAGTAAAAATAAGAAATCCAAAGAATCTTAAAGATAACAAAAAATCAGTCTAATGTTCTAGAGTTTCCTACTTCCAAATCTTCCATCATTCTCCCTTGCTTGAAAGAACTTCCTTCGAAGAGTAAGACTGTCAATACTTCATGATAGTTGGATGATCATGGTGTTTGGATGATGCAGGAACTTGTTCCATGATCGGTAATTATTCTTGTTGCAAGGGAGGATCAAACATCGAGAGCTACATGGAGATATACAGGTATAGGCTATGGTTCCAGAATCCGGAAGTTGAGAGCTATACAAGCGTAGATTATGGTTCCAGTGAGCTTTTTGGCAACAAAAGCGTTTACAGAGTATAGCAATGCAAGCTCTAATGCCAAACTAATGCTTAACAAGAGGGAGGAGAGGGAAGAGAGGAGGGAGATGTAGACCAAATTGAGAGAGTGACCACAAAATATTCAACTTTATTCAATTCATTTAAAGGTTTGACAAGTAAAGAAAAAACTTTTTTCTTTTTAAATAATCACAAGTAAAGAAAAACTTGGCTCAAGTTACAGGGCTTTAACCATAACCCTAATATAAAAGATAATCTAAGCAAATCACAATGTTCAAATGTAAGCTGGCACTAGTAATTTAGAAGATTAGATTTATTCAAACAAAATTATAATACAAATCAAATCTAAAAGATGATTATAATAAAACAATAAATCCTAAGAATCTAAAAGATAACATAAAAATCAATCTAATATTCTAATGCTTCGTGCTCCAAGTAGGAGTCTTCCATCTTCCATCAATTTATGTATGTATGTATTACCTACTTCAATACAAATTCACAATATCATGAGGGAGAGATAACATACTGTGCTAGTAATATCATAGACAATGATGGCAGCAGCAGCTCCTCTGTAGTACATGGGAGCCAAGCTGTGGTACCTCTCCTGTCCAGCCGTGTCCCAAATTTCAAATTTAACAGTTGCATCATCAACAGCCAATGTCTGTGAAAAGAAGGCTGCACCTATTGTTGATTCCTGTCCACACAACAGACTATATAAACTCAGCAACAGAGACTTAATAAGTTTATCAGACTGTTTCTTAGGCTTTGGCAAAAACTAGCAGACATGAGAACCAAAACCGCCAACGTGCAAATTGTTGTAAAGAGAAGATCGAGCATAATCGTTTTCCCTCCTTTGTTTCCTCAGATTACCATAGTAAACTACATAGCTGGAACCATTTACTCTCACCACATTCCTGAGGAGAAGGGAAAAAGCATCCATACCTGTGCTTTATGTGATCAGAAGAAACAATTCTCATCTTCTGAATTATAGATTTTAGAAACATTGCAATTAAAACATCACAATGCTGATAAAAATTGAATTCAAATTATAATTTCATCCGAAAAATTAGTTCAACTTCACTCGAATGAGCTAAATTCAAAATACCAAAATATTTGTTTGCCCAGGGAGAGAGACATGTAATTCAATGAACATTTTCAGTATATCAGTATATCAAACTCTAAATATACCCAGTAAAATTTCAAGCGCATCTAACTCAAATTCACCCAGTAAAATCTTCAAGAGAAGCTCCGAATTAAGTGAGGAGGTAAAGTAACCTGGAATTCAAGAAATTGACCCCTGACAAATCGCAAAACCAGGCTGGACTTTCCGGCGCCCATATCACCAAGGAGAACCTGATCATCAATTGAGACTGTTATAACCTCGAACCGTCGACAAACCTGGCAAGGAAACAAAAATGATGAGAAAATAAGGAACCGAAATCAAACTCACCAATTTGGCGTTGAGGTTGTTGTGCCCGATCGTCGCCATGGTTATAAATCGGATCGATTGGAAGGGAAGCACACCGAGACCCAACCAATCGAAGAAGAAACAGAAATTCCCAGAAGTTGAGAGGACACGTCGGGGATTCTAAACAATTAGCTGAGGATTGGAATCAAGGACAAAGAAAGAAGAATCCGAAGCAGAGTCTCTCTCTCAATTGTATTACCTTTCCCCCACGATGGTTGCTGCGTGCTAACGAATATTGTGCTTGTGTGTGTGTGTGATATACACATTGTTTTTGAAGGCCAACTAAACCCGCATTATGCATTATGTATTTCTCATAAGAAAGCTAACATAATCTGATCTAAGTAAGTCCATAAATAACTGTTATCAGGTAAAAAAGAAATAAAAAAAAAAACATCCTCAACGAGTAGGTTAGGTATTGGATTATTGGATTACTTTAATAATATATGCCGACGACGATTAAGTAACATGATAAAAATTGTTATCAGAATTGCAACTATCGATAAATATAATTATAATAAAATAGAATCAGCCCAAAAATTGAATTAGAATAAAGACGTTAAATAATAAGAAGAATTACAATTAAGTCTCACATAAAAAATTAATTGATGTAAGATTCATTGATAATTAAATTAAATTATATTAACAACTAATTGTATTATCAATATAATTTAATTTAATTATCAATAAATTTTGTAGTGGTTAATTTTTTTATGTGAGTTTTCAATATTATTCTCCATAAGAAAAGTGATGCTCCAGAGTGTAGCTAAATTCCACCGGCATGTTGCTTTTGTGTATTATATGAGATGGGCAGATAATATATATTGAATTAAAGCATATTTTTATTCTTAAACTATTCTTGAAGAAGTATTCAATGTTTTAAATTATTTGTTATGGTAATTTAACCATAAAATAATTAAAACATAACATGTTTTCCTCTAACATTAAATACCTCAATATTAGTTAAAAAATACTTATTGGAGTTTAAGTTTAAATAAAAATGTCACGTGTCCTGTTAGGTGGGTTTAAAAATGTTATATTTTAATTATTTTAAAAATAAAATTACCATACAACAAGTAGTTTTGAACATTAGATGCTTTTTAAATAATAATCTAAAGATAAAACTATACCTTAATTCAAATTTTTTTAGCACAACAAGTGATATTTGACTCATCTTAAATCCGAGTTAACATTTTTAACAATCAATGGTTTAGGACGTGGGATATTTATCGGAGAATAGGTTGAGGACAAGAATATACCTTGGTTCTTTATACCAGAACATATAAAAAACAATTTTTTTTTCATACAGCGAAAAGAAAAATACAATAAAGGGGGGAAAAAGCCAAGCTATGTAATATCATTATCCTGCAATATGTCCATGGCTAGATCATCAGGAACCATGCGAAGATCTAAGGGGCACATGAAAAACAATTATATAGTTATAGAAGACAAAGCTTAACTCTAAAATTAATTTTATCATGTTTTTTATTCACTGATTGAATAAAAAATAATTATTCAATCCTTTTAAGTTTTAACTGTTTTCAAGTTCAATAATAGATAATATAATAGCACTTATTCTTATCCAAAATGTAAACATCTTTTAAAAATAATTCGCATTCCAATAAAATTTCTACTCTCATAAAAATATATATTATTTTTTAACCTTTAGTCCTAATTTATAGTGAGTGAGAAGAAGGTCATGACAGATACATAAATTTAAATTAATAAATATAAGAGATAAAATGAAAAAAATATATACATTTTGATCCCTACACACTTTGCTCGTATTTTATTATAGGTTTTTATACTTTTTTATATTTTTAGTTTCTACATTTTATTTTTGTAGTGTAACACACTAAAATTTTTTTTTAAAATAATTTAACTTAACCATGTAAAATATTTTATAATTGGCTTCAACTCACACAATATAACATTTTAGATAAATTTTTACCTTCCACATGCCATTAGGCTAAATCATATTTATCCATCCTTATACTCCCAACAAATAAACTAAATCATATTTGTCCATCCTTATAATCCCAATAAGAAAAATAAACAATTTAATCAATTTTCAACACAAGCCAGTTATTTGGCCTCATAATCATGCCATTTTAACCAATCCAAAGTAAACCAACTATTAAAATTACAATCATCCAAAGTATACCAAAAATAGAAATAGTTTGAAAGACATGATTATACTTATATATTCATATAATTGTCAATAAACAAAAAGCCTTAATATTGGCAATATAACACATTATAAATCATAAATCAAATACCCAAAAGAGACAATGGATCTAAACCACTAAGCCTCTGGGACTCCTCCACATGTCACTCGTGGCTCTTCTCCTGAAAATTGTTAACCACATAATGAGACTCAAAAGTCCCAGTAACTAAAGTCAATTTATGATAGTGTGTACAAACAGTTAAGTGTGTGCTTACTAAGTGGAAACCAAAAATAATATAATTCCAACAAATATAAGAAATATTACAATACACACAAACAACCACCTTATATCCCTCCATTAACCTCGAGCCGTAGCTCTCACTCGGTGCTAAATTACCCGACCAAAGGTAGATTAACCCGAGCCCTTACAAGCCACCTATTGAGCTCCAATAGAGGTATACCACGTGGCACATAAATACAACAACAATAGCAAGTCTCCCAACACCTCCCACAATAATCAAATAAATTCATAATAATATTGCACAATTATATAATATTACAAAATTTATAATTTTCTCAATAATCACCCAATTAACATGAAGTAACACAAATCACAAATTAAAAGCATGGTTAACTCGTGGCTTTTCAATAAATTATTCCTTACAATTTCTCTCCCATCACAGTCTTCACCAATAATACAATCTACAAATAACATATTATTTATGAATATTAGTTTCAATTTTTTTGAAACTAATAAAATAATTCTAATAATAGAATTAAAAATATAACATAATTTTTAATCTCAATCTTAATACAAATCTAGAGTTAATACTATTAAGTAAAATTTGTAACTCCTCTTTTACTCATCAATAAACATTAATAATCTAAAAATCAACTTCTAAACTAATTTCTATTATCAAAATTTTCTTTTTATTTCATAAATTCGCACCTAAAATATCCAAAAATTAAAAATTGAATCTCTAGCTTAGAATCATAATCCTATAGCTATAATAATTCATTTCTTATCCTAAATAATCATCTAAACCTCAATAAATCAACATATATTTTCAGATCTAGTTTAGAATTTGATCCATAAGCCACAAATTCAAAGATCACCAATAAATTTATACTCTATAATATTTATTATACTACTGATAATTTCAAAAATTATATTTATTCAACATAAATTCATCCCTCTTTCAGATCTTAAATTTTCTACTACTACAAATCAAAAATCAAAGAGGAAGGATGACTAAGAAAATTTTTTAAAACACTTACTTAGTCTTAAAAAGCTTAAAATCACACCCTAAATATCCTATTAAAAATTCTTACCTTAAAAACTCAGATCTCCCGCATCGGCGACTCACGCTCACTCTGCCTCAGCTCGCGCACGAAGGAAAGAATGAAGAAATGAAAGAAACGGGTGAGTTTTTACAAAAATTCAGTGGGTCTTACATCTTTTTTTTATTATTTCTTCTTTCCTCTCTCTCCCTTTTTTTATTATTATATACATAATCATTGCACCGAAAGTGCTCACTTTTTCTTCCTTCTTTCCTTCCTCTTTCTCATACCTTTTCTCTTTCTTTCTTTTTATAATAATAATAATAATTTAATAATATTTTATTTATTTATTTTTTAATTAATTAATTTTTTAATTTTTTTTATTTTAATTTAGAATTATATCCTAAATTAGATTTAATAATTATTTTCTACTAATTTGCTTACCTCTAAATATTTTTCAAAATTTCTATTAACCCAAATTAACTATTAAAATTTAAATTGGGATGTTACATGTAGTGTTCAAAGTCCCTACATGAATAAAATATAAGGACCTTGGATGAACATAAAACACCAAAAAATGAAAGTGTAAACATCAAAAAAAGTACAGAAACCTATAACAAAAAACGAGCAAAATATAAGGACCAACAGGTATGTTTTTTTCAATGAAAAATATGCACAAAATAAAATGGGTGGAGAATGTTTATACTTTAGATAAGATGGAGTTTGTAATAAAAGACTAATTAGGTTTTACTTCTCTTTTTAGTCAAAGTATATATTTAGTTTTTTAACTTTATATAACATCTCATTTTAATCTCTTAACTTTATAAAATATTTTTTAATTCTTTAATTCTAACATTGTTAGTTTTATCCAAATAAATTTTTACAATAAATTTTTAAATACTGATAAAATATTCTCAATGACATAGCAAGTTTAATTTTTTTAAAATAATAATGATTGACACATAAAATAATCATTTAAAATAAACGTTATTAGAGTTAAAAAATTAAGAAGATACTTTTAAAAATAAATGATCAAATTTAAATCTTATATGAAATTAGAAAATTAAAAATATACTTTAACCTTTATTTTTATTTTTATTTTTTTTTTGTCACAGAAAGCCAAATTAACGCTTACGCCTTATAGTATGCAATAAATTGAACTCGTGAATCATGATCTAATATTTTTAATGTACTTAGAAAATTAGAAAATGGCTCAATAGGAGCTTAGCTGGCTAGCCTAAATCAAACACGGGTTGACGTGTTGTCAAGCGCTGGTTGGTGCATATTTTTAAATTTTTTTTTATATCAAAAGAAAGGATACATATCAGCAAAATGGTTTTCCCTATTTTTAAAGAGAATATACTTTTGATTAACAAACAAAATTAATTTCTTAAAATGTTTGTTTTTTTTCCTTTTTATAAAATTAATTTATCAGCTACTTTTAATGATAGTTATTCATTTGTGTGCATCAGTTAACTTGTGTCTTATATTTGATTCTAATTCTGCGCTTAGCTTTTTCGTGCACAGGGATTGATTGTAGTGATCCCAGTGTCAAGGACAACAAAAAGTATAGCAGTATTCTGATTCTTGAACTATAAAATTAATTAAAATATTGGCATTTAAATTTCAAAGATTTATTCTGTTTTTGGTCCTAACTATCATCAAAAGTAAACTTTTAAATCATATATTTTATTTAATATCTCACAAAGAAGTGTCAATAAAGAATGATCTTTAAATATAGTCTCTAAATGTCGACTTATGCTATTAGTTTTTATTTTTTTAACAAGAATAAAATTCATTTAGTCCATGATTCCTAGAAAGCAAATCTTTTTAAAGCAACTCAACTAGTTTTTTTGAACATCGATATTCAAAAGTAAAAATTAACTTTTAGTGATCATAGAACTTTATACAATTACTTTTAACTATCATCGAAAGTAAACTTTTAAATCATATGTTTTATTTAATATTTCACAAAGAGATGTCAACAATGTCAACTTATGTTATTGGTTTTTATTTTTTTAACAAGAATAAAACTCATTTAGTCCATGATTCCTAGAAAGCAAATCTTTTTAAAGCGACTCTACTAGTTTTTTTGAATTATAAATAAAAGGATCATCAATATTCAAAAGTAAAAAAAAACTTTTAGTGATCATAAAATTATGAACTTTATACAATTAATGAAAAAATAAAGGGAGAATTATGTATAAATCTCATATAAAAAAATTAATTACTATTAAGTCTATTAACAACTGAATTAAGATTATTGTTTAATTGTTAATAAAGTTTTTAATAACTAATTTGTTCATGTTAGACTTTTTTTAAATTATAAATAAATGGATCATCAATATTCAAAAGTCAAAATCAACTTTTAGTTATCATAAAACTATAAACTATTGAAGTTGTTATACAATTAATAGAAAAATAAAAGAAAAATTACATACAAATCCCATACAAAAAAATTTATTACTACAAAATTCATTAACAACTAAATTAAAGCCATTGTTTAATTGTTAAATTTTATGGTAATTAATTTCTTTATATTAGACTTTAACATAATTCTACCAAAAATATAAAACCTCAAAAGCAAAAGAAAAATTGCGGGAAAAGAAAAAGAGAGGAAGATCTTGTCATTCATTTTGATGTAAATATACTCATTTTTATAAGAATGCATTACATTGAAACGTTTAAATATCAATGTAGTGATTAAAATACCATTTGAAGAGATCAAATCTAACTCTAGAACCAATTAATTAATTCCAATTTATTAAGAGAGAGAGAGAGAGAGAGAGAGAGAGAGAGAGAGAGAGAGTTCATTCTAAAGAAGAATAAAAACTTCTTTTGAAGTTCACTTCCAATGTCTACCGCTTCCATAAATGCTCACTATCAATTTGATTTCTCAAAATTAAAATTATCATGGCTTTCAAAATCCGAAACTGTACTTGAAAAAGGGATTGAAAGATTCTTGTCACCACAACCCCTGCACAGTCAATGTCATCTAAAATAGTTGATAGTGAAGTCAAGACATTTTAAGAATTTCCCAACGAAATGCTTCCTATTTATGGAAGATTGCTAATGTTGGGAAGTTACATCCTGGAGATCTGAAGGGGAATAGTAGTTTCAAGCATTTCACGGCTAACATTAGTAACTAGAGGCAGCTCTTCCATCATGTGGCCTTGTTTGGCCATAAGATATTGCTGACAATTACCAGCCGCCATGACTCCAGCAGAGTAAGCTCCATGCACAGATCCCTGGTGATCCAAGCTCACAGCTTCCCCACCAAAGAACAGATTTCCTACTGGTGCACGAAGCCTGTCATATACATCATCAGGCTTCCCAACCAAGTCATATGAGTAACAACCAAGCGTATTTGGGTCCGTCCCCCAATGGGATACCAGGTACTGAACCTGCAAATAATCCAACAAAACCATAAAGTCAGGCTCCTGCATGCAGATGCATTTCGAGTCTACATACAACAAAGGCATCTTTGGATTTTTTTTCTTTTTTCTTTTGGTTTTTTTTTGGGGGGGAGGGGGTTAGGAGAGGAAAGAAATGGAAGAGAAGCTCCTGATACTACGAGATTTTTTTTAAACAAAGAAAAATTATTTTTTAACCATTCATTTCCTTTCCATTTTCTTTTGATTCTTTCCCTTCCTTTGTCCTCCCAACTCCAGAAATACCTCTGGGATTGGAGGTCAATCTAAATCAGGGACATGTCAATCTACACGGGAACAGCGCTTACTGGCTCAGAAGCATCAGGAAACATCTTTTTGAGCTGTTGCATTACAAAATTTGCTGCCGCCTCATCAGTTAGCTTTTCAAGATCGGAAGCAAATCTGCCAGCTGCCATGTAGACAAGAACCGGATGGCCTGTTGCTTTGTGGAGATTCAGAAAATAGCCACAAGCATAAGAAGTGGGAGCTACAACGCCCATGAGCTCTACGTTTGGCCAAAACACCCTATCAAATCTCAGGGCAATTTTATTTTCATTGCCCACACCAAGATCTGAAATTGCAGCCACCTTCCAGTCAGGCAGTTTTGGTTCAAATTCAATTAAATTGGCTTTGAGGATTCCAAGAGGAACTGTTACAATAGCAGCATCAGCGACAAAGTTCCTGCCATCTTCAACTGTGACCATCACCTTATTGTATCCACTGGATATCTTAGTCACCCTAGTTTTAACAGAAGGATCAAAATCATAAGAGGTGACACAAAGGAAAATGAGTTAAGTATTCTACTTGCAGAAACATGAAAATAAAAATGTCAGCAAGCCACAGTTCTCTGGGTTCAAACTATAAAGTGGGTGCCAGACAAAAGTAGTAGACTCAATTTACAGCCAGTGGATGGGTGGCATCAGTTTTAGCTTCCTTCTTTCTATCTCTTGTCAATTGCAAGAAGTCAAAAAGAATGGCAATAAAATCATGTAGTTAAGACATGATGTAAATTGTATGAGCATACCTATGGTTCAAACGTATGTCGATATCCTTTGCAAGAGATTTTATAACAGGATCATATCCTTGCACCATAAGTCCATGACCACCAGAGAGGACATGCTCCTGCAGAATAATTAATAATCTCAACAATATAAGTACTCATTTCAATATTAAATTTTTCCTCAATTACCAATAATTTCCCATAATCAATGTTTGAATGTTAAGGTATCGGAATGTTATAAAATAATACATGAAAGGGGAATATTCTGACACTCTGCTTTTGAATACTATATCATAAGTGGTTAGTAGGATATGATAAGTTTAAGACAGCTAAAAATTGAAGGTTCCCTGATGAGAGAAATCTTCCACTAGAGTTCCCATCACCACAATTAACGAACTTGTCACAGAAAGCTATGAGCAAAATATTTTTCTTCACTTCCTGCGTCTGTGATCTCAAGTGTTTGAGATCATGCCTGTTGAGTTTTAAGGTTTCCTGCTACAAATTTCAAAAGCAGAGCTAAAGGTGCTGGTGATTTCACCCCTTATACTTGAATCTCTGTATTGCTATGACTATAAGTAAAATCTCTGAATACTTGGCATGAACTTCATGAAAGTACTAGAGGGAGAGCCTTGGCACAACAGCAAAGTTATCACTGTGTGACTTGATGGTCATAGGTTCACAGAAAGACCATGTATGGTAGACCCAAAATGGGTCTGGCCCTCCCTGGACAGTGCATCGAGTTGTTCCTTTCATCTTCATGAAAGCACTCATATGGCAATCATGCAATTAATTGCAGATTATTCTATTTCACTAAGTTATTCAAGCAATTCAAATATTTTTAGGATTTGAACTAAATCTCATCAAAGTGTGATGGGAGTTGAGTGGAGAGAAGTGGATAATTGATTGGGTGTGTGATAGGGCCCGTTATTTTCTTAAGACATATCAGAGGAAGTCAAAGGGGAAGAATAACTCTAGTGGAAATACTTGAACCAGTCTAGAAGTTTACCCTTCAGTCCATAGCCGTAAGGAACAGTATTTTGTGATCTTTTGTAATGATTGGGATCTTTTGGGTAGTATGGGCGATGTGTCAGCCACTGAAGGTATTAGTAGTCTTCTGTTTAGGAAGGGGGGGCTAAGAAGAAGGAGACTGGAATAGTAAGGAGAGATTGGCCTCTCGAATGCCAATGGGAGTGAGACTCTTGTATTGAAGCTTGTAATCTGTGTTGCTAGAGTGTTTTATCATCTTCTAGGGGAAATAGGGTTTTGGGCCAGAATCAGAGTTCCCATGTACATCTGATTCGGTTATTCATCTCATTAATATCAAAACCTAAGTATTTTCCTCTCATATTAATTGCTGTTGCTGTCTTATTTATTACTCTTTGCTGTGATTCTGGTTTGGGACACATTATTTGGTAACAGAGCAGGTACAATCTCTGGGTGTGGTGTGTAAGGAGATATGGCGGAAAGGGTCCAATATGCTGATCTGGAGGTACAGGAACTGAAGGAAACGGTTGGGGTATTGACCCGAGATGTAAACGGTATTAAAGAAACATTGAAGACTATTAATGATGCCTTGGTGCAAATAGAGAAGAAGATAACCGGGCCACGTGCAAACGAACAATAAGGTCATGAGGAGGTTTCGGTGAGCAACCCAGGCGGTGATACAGACGGAAGCAAATATAGAAAGTTAGAATTACCTGTTTTTTCAGGCGAGGACCCGCTAGGATGGCTTTTTCGGGTGGAGAGATATTTCCATGTTAACTCCATCATATGGGAGGATATGGCTAAAAAGATACGGGAGGTTGCAAAAGTAGTTTTGGGAGAATCGAAAGGTCCTGGTCCGAGAGATAAGGAGTCTTGGTGGTGGAATAATAGTGTACAGGACAAAATCAAGTATAAGAAGAATTGTTTTAAAGCCATACATTTGTGTAACAATGAGGAAAATTGGGAGAGGTACCGTATGGCTAAGAAGGAAACTAAGAGAGCTGTGGGTGAAGCTCGTTCTAAAGCTTTTGAAGAATTTTATAAGAACCTTGAGACGAAGGAAGGAGAGCAAAATATTTATAAGATTGCCAAGAGTAGGGAAAGAAAATCAAGAGATCTAGAACAGGTAAGGTGTATTAAGGATGAAGAGGGAAGAATTTTAGTTACAGATGATGAAATTAAAAATAGATGGGAAACTTATTTTTCTAAACTTTTCAATGATGGAGAGGATTCATCTAGTAACTTGGAGGATTTAGTAACTGGTGAAGGAGAACAAAATTTGTCATTCTATCGAAAAATACGTGATAAGGAGGTAAAGGAAGCTCTTAAGAAAATGGCAAATGGTAGAGCTAACGGACCTGATTGTATATCTATCGAAGCGTGGAAATGTTTAGGTGAAGAAGGGGTGAGATGGTTAACTAAGTTATTTAATGTGATTTTACGGTCCAAGAAAATGCCTGATGAGTGGAGGAGAAGTACATTAATTCCTATTTATAAAAATAAAGGAGATATTCAGAATTGTACTAACTATAGAGGGATTAAACTCATGAGCCACACAATGAAATTGTGGGAGAAAGTAATTGAGCACAGGTTGAGATTGGAGACAAGTATTTCTGAGAATCAATTTGGTTTTATGCCAGGTAGATCAACTACAGAGGCAATTTATCTACTAAGGGGATTAATGGAAAAGTATCGTTGTAAAAATAAAGATCTACACATGGTTTTTATTGATTTGGAAAAAGCTTATGACCGTATACCAAGAGAAGTGCTTTGGAAAGCGTTGGAAAAGAAGGGAGTACGGATTGCTTATATTAAAGCCATACAAGATATGTATGAGGGGGTAAAAACTAGTATAAGAACGCCTAGTGGTCAAACAAAGGATTTTCCTATAAAGATTGGGCTACATCAGGGATCATCTCTGAGTCCTTATTTGTTCAACTTGATTTTAAATGTTTTGACGGAACATATTCAAGAGGAAATCCCGAAATGTATGCTCTTCGCGGATGATATAGTTCTTATAGCAGAGACAAGAGAAGAGGTTAATTGCAAACTTGAGTTATGGAGGAGGACATTGGAGTCGAAAGGTTTTCGTCTGAGTAGAAGTAAGACGGAATATTTATATTGTAAATTTGATAAAGGACTATTCGAAAATAATTTGGAAGTGAAATTGGGAGATCAAATTATACCTCAAGTGGAAAAGTTTAGATATTTGGGAGCCATTATCCAAAATGATGGCGAAATCAGTGGAGATATTTCACATAGAATTCAAGCTGGGTGGTTTAATTGGAGAAAAGCTAAAGGAGTTATTTGTGACCGTAAGGTGCCTAATAAACTTAAAGGAAAGTTTTATCGTACTGCTATCAGACCGGCAATGTTATATAGTAGTGAATGCTGGGCTCTAACGGGACAGCAAGAGCATAAAGTTGGAGTAGCAGAGATGAGAATGTTACGATGGATGTGCGGACATACACGTAAAGATAAAATTCGAAATGAGCACATACGTGAAAAAGTGAGGGTGGCACCTATTGAGGAAAAAATGGTAGAAAATCGGTTGAGATGGTTTGGGCATGTACAAAGAAGGCCAAGGGAGGCACCAGTGAGAAGAGTGGAACATATAACTTTGAGTCCGATTAAGAGAGGTAGAGGAAGGCCTAAGAGAACACTCTTGGAAGTTGTTGAACGTGATCTCTTAATTAATAATATTTCTAAAAGCTTAATAAATGATAGAGCACAATGGCGTCTTGCAATCCATGTAGCCGACCCCACCTAGTGGGATAAAGGCTTGTTGTTGTTGTTGTTGTTGTTGTTGTAACTCCATTGCAGAACGAGATAAGCTTGAGGCTGTGGTGGTATGTCTTGAGGGAAAGGCATTAAACTGGTACCAATGGCTGGAGACCAGGATACCTCTGAGTCACTGGACGGAGTTCAAGAGTGAGCTGCTACGCAGGTTTCACTCTTCTCAGCCAGGGGGGGAATATGAGTGATTGTTCACATCCAAACAGGACAAGACGGTGCTGGAATTTGTTGAAGAATTCGAACTCTTATCTGCGCCGCTGAAGGAGGCCTCTGAAGAATGCTTGATCGGTGCGTTCCGCTCTGGGTTAAAACCAGAGATCAGAGCTGAGTTGAAGTTAACGAAAACTCTGACACTGCGAGAGCTGATGGAGATGGCGGTGTGTATAGAGGAGAGGAATCGGATACATGGAGATTGCAGAGAAACCCGGATCACCCGAGCCCAACGTCCTCAGTTTGGGCCCAAACCCGAAACGCTTCAACCCATTTATTCCACACGAGTTGCACACGTGACTGAAGGGAATCGCAACACGCACACTGCAACGTCTTCAGCTGCCGAAAATTCGAAGAAAACAGATACGAAAACAGAGCATTCCAAGGCTGCGAGCATTTCGAATTGGGGATCGTCGACGAAGAGGACGGGAAACTCACGACGACTCTCTGACGCTGAGATTGCAAGGCGACGTGAGTTAGGACTGTGTTTCAAGTGTGGAGATAAATACAGCCCGACCCACCAGTGCAAAAACAAGAACCTTCAGGTACTGATAATGGAAATGGGGGCAGAAAAGGAGAGAGAGGAAGATGACGCAGAGGCTGAACTTGAAGGAGGAGAATTCGAAAATGCTGATGAAGGGGCACAGATGGAATTATCTCTCAATTCCATGGGAGGATTCGGCGATAATCACACTATGAAGGTTAAAGGGAGGATCGGAGGCACTGAAGTGATAATTCTGATTGACAGTGGCGCTACCCATAACTTCATAGCTGAAAATCTGCAGAGTAAATTGAAATTACCTTTTGATGAGATTTCTGAATATACAGTTACAGTGGGTGATGAGTTTGTTGTAAAAGGGAGGAAAAGGTGTAAGGACCTCTGTTTGAGTGTCCAGGGGTACCAAATCATTCAAACCTTCTATCCTTTCACGTTGAAAGGGGTTGATGCAGTCTTGGAAATGGAGTGGTTGAAATCCCTGGAGGATGTGAAGGTCAATTGGAGCGAGTTAACAATGAAGATTGGCAAGAAAGAAAAGAGAATTTGCTTACAGGGTGATCCATCTCTCACTCGGGCTCAGGCTACTTTCAGATCACTAATTCGCTCTGTAGGAAAGAAAGGAGAGGGGTTTCTAATTGAATATAGTGGGCTCACGGGCAGCAATGAAAGTACTTTCAATTTCTCTCCTGAAATTCAGGAGTTATTGGAGAAATATCCTACTGTCTACCAAGTTCTTGAAGGCCTGCCTCCAACCCGTCCACAAGATCATGCTATTCTTATTAAACCTGGAGAGCAGCCACCGAACATAAGGCCCTATCGATACCCCCATATGCAAAAAAACGAAATAGAAGGTTTGGTGAAGGACATGTTACAGGCTGGAATTATTCAGCCAAGCAACAGCCCCTATTCAAGTCCAGTGTTGTTGGTCAGGAAGAAAGATGGAAGTTGGAGGTTTTGTGTTGATTATAGGGCCTTAAACAAAATTACAATCCCGGATAAATTTCCTATTCCAGCCATAGATGAACTATTGGATGAATTGAAGGGAGCCAAAATTTTCTCCAAGCTGGATTTGAAGTCTGGATACCACCAAATTCGGATTAAGGCTGGGGATGAACACAAAACAGCATTCAGAACACATGAAGGACATTATGAGTTCAAGGTGATGCCCTTTGGATTAACCAACGCTCCCTCAACATTCCAATCCTTGATGAATGAGGTATTCAGGGAGTATTTACGCAAGTTTGTATTGGTATTTTTTGATGACATTCTCATATATAGTGATGACTTAACCACTCATTTAAAGCATTTGGAGAATGTATTTGCTATCTTAAAGGAAAATCAGCTTGTGATTAATTTGAAGAAATGTAGTTTCGTACAACCCAAGATTGAATACTTGGGGCATCTGATATCAAGAGAAGGAGTTCAAGCAGATCCCGCTAAGATAGAGAGCATGGTGAAATGGCCAAAGCCTAAGAATGTGAAGTCTTTGAGGGGTTTCCTTGGGCTGACTGGGTATTATCGTCGATTTGTCAAGAACTATGGGAAGATTGCTAGCCCCCTTACTGATTTACTTAAAAAAGATTCTTTCAAGTGGTCAGTGGAAGCGGAAAAGGCATTTGAACAGCTCAAAACTGCCATGACTTCACTACCCGTGCTTGCAATGCCCGATTTTACCATTCCTTTTGAGCTTGAGACTGATGCGTCTGGTACCGGAATAGGGGCAGTTTTGATGCAACAAGGCAGACCAGTGGCATATTTTAGCCAAAAGCTCTTACATAGAGCCCAACAATGCTCTATTTATGAAAGAGAGCTCATGGCTATTGTTATGGCAGTTAAAAAATGGCGCCATTACCTTTGGGGGCATAAATTTATCATCCGTACAGATCAAAAAGCACTGAAGTACTTGCTGGAGCAGAGAGTGGTTGATGAGAACCAGCAGAAATGGGTGTCAAAATTAATGGGCTTCAAGTTTGAGATTATTTACAAGCCCGGAAAAGAGAATAGGGCTGCTGATGCCCTATCCAGACGAGAAGAATCACTAGAACTAATGGGGTTCTCATTATGGCAATATAATGATGTGGAAGAATGGGAGAAGGAGGTGCAAGCAGACCCGAAACTGAGCAAAATTCTACAGCAACTCCTAACTGATAAAACTGGGGTGGAAGGGTACAGCTTAGTTCATGGCTGCCTACACTATAAAGAGAGGTTAGTCTTACCAAAAAATTCCACTAGAATTCCATTGTTATTGAAGGAATATCATAATTCTCCAATAGGGGGGCATTCGGGCTACTTACGCACCTACAAGAGGCTGTCCAATGTGGTGTATTGGGAAGGAATTAAAAGGGATGTTCAGCAATATGTGGCGAGTTGTGAGATTTGTCAAAAGAATAAATATCAAGCGCTAACTCCTGCTGGTCTGTTACAGCCGTTGACTATTCCTCAAAACATTTGGGAAGACATTAGCATGGATTTCATTACCGGGCTTCCTAAATCAAAAAGGTACGACACCATTCTAGTGGTAGTGGATAGACTCACCAAATATGCTCATTTTTTCACTCTTGCCCACCCTTTTTCTGCAAAGGATGTTGCTGAAAAGTTTGTGAATGAGGTTGTGAAGTTGCATGGTTTCCCTAAAACCATAGTTTCAGATCGAGACAGAATTTTCATTAGCCAATTTTGGCAAGAATTGTTCAAGCAAGCTGGAACCCAACTTTGCCTTAGCTCATCGTATCACCCAGAAACGGATGGACAGACGGAAGTGTTAAATAGGAGTTTGGAGACTTACTTGCGCTATTTTGCTAATGAAAAACCAACTCAATGGGCTAAATGGTTGTCTTGGGCGGAATATTGGTACAATACTTCATTCCACAGTGCGGCTGGCATGACACCTTTCAAGGCGGCATATGGCCGGGATCCACCTACATTTCTGAAATTTAGTGGCGAACCTTCAGTTGTGGAAGATGTGAATGAACAGATTCAAGCTCGAAATCAGATCATTGAACAATTAAGGGACAATTTAGCTAAGGCTCAAAGTAAAATGAAGGCGCAAGCTGATAAGCATCGCCGGGACGTGCAATTTGAGATTGGGGACTTTGTTTATGTGAAGCTTCGCCCTCATCGACTAAAGACCTTAGCCAAGAGGAGCAATGAGAAGCTCAGCCCATGTTTTTATGGACCTTTCAAGGTTCTTGAGAAGATTGGAACAGTGGCCTACAAGCTGGAACTTCCAACCACCGCCCGCATTCACCCCGTATCTAATGTTTCTCAGCTCAAGCAAACGGTTTCAGTTGCTATGGCACAGCCTACCATCCCTCCGATGCTTTCTAATGAGTTTGAATTACAAGTGCAGCCTCAAGATATTAGGAAGGTGCGCCGGCTTATGAATGGACAGCGAGAAGTGTTGGTTAAATGGCAAGGCTTACCTGAATTTGAGAACTCTTAGGAATGTGCAGAAACAATTTGCAAACAGTTTCCAACTTTTCCCCTTGAGGACAAGGTGGAGCTCTTAGGGGAGGGTGATGATAGGGCCCGTTATTTTCTTAAGACATATCAGAGGAAGTCAAAGGGGAAGAATAACTCTAGTGGAAATACTTGAATCAGTCTAGAAGTTTACCCTTCAGTCCATAGCCGTAAGGAACAGTATTTTGTGATCTTTTGTAATGATTGGGATCTTTTGGGTAGTATGGGCGATGTGTCAGCCACTGAAGGTATTAGTAGTCTTTTGTTTAGGAAGGGGGGGCTAAGAAGAAGGAGACTGGAATAGTAAGGAGAGATTGGCCTCTCGAATGCCAATGGGAGTGAGACTCTTGTATTGAAGCTTGTAATCTGTGTTGCTAGAGTGTTTTATCATCTTCTAGGGGAAATAGGGTTTTGGGCCAGAATCAGAGTTCCCATGTACATCTGATTCGGTTATTCATCTCATTAATATCAAAACCTAAGTATTTTCCTCTCATATTAATTGCTGTTGCTGTCTTATTTATTACTCTTTGCTGTGATTCTGGTTTGGGACACATTAGTGTGAAAATTTCTTTTCGGAGCACATCATGCAGAGGGGAAAACCGACCCCCTTCAATCCCCTGAATCAGGGTCAAGAGATGGAGGGGAGGGGGGAACATAAAGAAAATACCCATTTAACTGATACAACCCCAATTTTGTTCTATATACTCTCTGTACACTGACTATATTGACATTGCACACTCCACTCTTACATGAACCGCTCCTTTCTCATTCTCAAAAGCTCCCATTATACCATTTGTTCGATGACCTCCAACAAAAATAACGATGTATTACATGAAACTAATACCACAGAACTTTTTTGGATCACTTATCCGGTTATTCCTACCAAAACAACAAAAATCCTTTATATCCTACAATAACTTTCCATAATTTTCATGCAACTCGTAACATACACATTACATAGCACTCCATATGAAGCAAAACACAGCCCATTTTGTGTTCTAGCAAGATCAAGATTCTGTTCATCTAAGTTCAACACAGAAAATTACCTCATTTAAATCAACAATAATTTAACAAAGGACAAGGTGCTTTAAACATACATGTATGAACAAAATCAAGAGAGGAAAAAGGGTCTGGGTGGAAGTTTAAGTACGAAAATCATATTTAGCCTTTAAATAATATAATGGCACTTGCCTGATCCCAGGTTTTAAGTGATATCATATCGGCATCAGCAGCAAACCAAGCTTCCATTCTGCATACATACCATTGCAGCACTTCATGGGCAAGTCCTTTTTGCCTGCATTTAATACCATGTCATTAAAAACAATATACTAAAATGGCAAGCTATATACAGTTATGCAATTAACTATAATCAGTTAATACCTTAATTCAGGATGCCTATCCAACACAATAGATATTGCTTGAAGAACTGACATGTCATGAGGATGCTCATCCCTCACCTTCCCTGTCTAGAGATGTCAGCAAAAGGCCTCTAAGTTCCACATTTAAGTAATCATAGTTGCTATTGTTATGGAAAACACTACAAAACACATGCTGAAAAGATCTTACCTCAGCTAGGATTCTCTTGAAAGTATCTCCAACTTCTAGGGCAATCTGTTGAGGAACTTGATGACCATCTACATTAAACAGCATATAACTGCAAAGACAAAATGCAGTTACTATATATCAATTATTATTATTAGAAATGCAGAAGTTATGGATGTCTTATAGAATTTGAGATGCCCCAAATTAATCTATTCTAGTCTTTAAAGAACATATATATCTTTAACATGATTCAAACGATATAAAAGTCAAGTATTTTAGTTTGGGTAGCATCATAGCAAAGGCAACTTGTTATCAAGGAAGTGATCTCTCCGTTTCATTTTAATTGTTATTTTTGAAGAAACATTTTGTTTCTATTTATTTGTTATTTTAAAAGCTGAAGACAACATTAATTACTATTTTGTCAAGCATACTTTTATCATCACTGACATTAATTATGGAATAAAAGAAATAATTAGAGCAAGAATAGATTAAATAAATTAAGGGCATATCAGAAAATTTAAAAGAAATTTTGACATACTAATTGTAATTCTTCATCTCTAAGCTAAAAAACAAATAAAAAGAAACAGAGTTAATATATAAATAGGCAAGTCATCGGTAATAAAACGATATTTACACAGAAGAACGTCCATGAGCACTTTATAGAGACCAACAACCTAAAATTTTGGACTAACACTGATGTCTATGTCCTGTCAAGAGAAAAAAAGGAATATATTACCAACCTAATATGAAAATCTTCTGAATCCAGCACATTTAGCTCAGATTCAGAATCAAAAGTTCAAGGCTCTGAGAGAAATGTTATTGTTCTTAAGTATTAATCTTAAGATTGCATGAATATATCATATTAAATATCTTCCGTAGAATGAGGATTTAAATCATAGATTATTACCTTTCCAAATCATGGTCATATAAGACAGAGTTATCACCACTGGTACGATATAATGTAAGCCCGAGACCACGTATTAATGGAGCCAAGGGATTCTCATTGCAAACTCCATGTAACCTGGCAAATGATCAAGAAATAACTAATTAAATAATGAAAGATCATGATGCCTTCCACGCAACCTGTTCACCTTTCATCAACAAAGCAGGGTTTTTGACTGATTGCAAAAAAAAAAAAAAAAAAAATAGCACACACAATTTCAATGAAAGAAGTTGAACTTACCATGAGGCCCCCATATCCACTGGACAACCGAATGAGTAATCAGTATGGATACGGCCACCAAGCCTATCCCGAGACTCCAGTATAGTCACCTGAAGGAATGATAAGAATAAGCTTAGAAAAAAGCTTTCCCCTGACTTGAAACGAGGAATTGGAGCCAGTAAACAAAGATGAAGTTTGAGAAGAGTGATATAACACCTTGAAAGATGCACCATAGAGACTACGTGCAGCAGCGATCCCCGAAATTCCAGCACCAATAACAATAACAGAAGGATATGGCCTGCGTTGCCTCTCAATGTGTGAGGCAATAGTTCCTAGTCATTTGACAGCAAAATTAGAAGGGGCACAAAATTTTCAGATATTACGGGAATGAACTGACAATCATGAAGTCCAATTATTATCTCTAATGCCTGGTAAACTGTCAAATCTACCCTGTATCAAGACCAAACTTATTTTGAGACCATTGTAAAGGCCTTAGTTTAGCACCACGATTGCAATCAATAACACGATATAATTCTTTCAAAAAAAAAAATCTGCGTCTTATCAGAGATTACTTTTTTTATATTTGGCAAAACAAAAAAGCTAGCTCCTTATTAATCTCGGAAAGAAAAAATAAATACAGAAGAATCTAAAATTGTCATTGAAAGAATAAATATAAAAACTAATACAAGTCGAGCACATAGACAGTTAATTGATCCAGAGTACATAATGCATGTACAGGAACCCACGTGGTTTTAATAGAAAATAATAATACTAACCATCAAGCAAATTGGCGGGGAATAATTCTTTTGGGTCCATGAGAAACAGATCACAGGCGTCAGAACAGTCAGGGGAATCAAGGGAATAGAAAGATCTCAACAGGGAGGTGGAATCAAGGACGATCAGATTGAAAATTTGAAGGGTGTATAGGAGTCAAGAAATTAGAAACCAATTGAAACGAATGATAAAAAATCAAGATGATGATGCCGGCAATGAAGCGGCTGAGATTCGACGAGAAACTGAGGTTATCAAACCAGCTCATAAGGAAGAGTAACTATATCAAACTATCCCCACGAAATATCGCCTGAGAAGGGATGCGTCGATCGTCGCTTGCATAGATCAATGGCAATGCCTCTCTCTCTCTCTCTCGATCTCTCTTCCGTTACGCCCACAATCACAAAACCACACGCTTTCTCTCCACGCAGATCGTCCGGCCCTCTTAGCAATTGACGATTACGTAATGCTCTCAAAATCCCGAGCTGCGTTTTTCTATATATAGGCGCACGAATTTTTTTAATGGCCTGGGTAATTTGGACCGAGACACGGAGAGAGTAACCTAACAAAATCCGACCGTTTTCATAAAAAGTGAAGGACAATTTTGGAACTACGAATAAAAAATTATCGTTTACTATTTGGGACGTGTTAATTATACTGTACGGTGGGCCGAAAAAGATATTTTAGAGTGCCTTAGATGGAATCAAAATTACAGATGTTGTATCACCGATGTTTTATAAATTGGAGCGAAGATGAACCGAAAAAATCAATGAATTACAATTCTCATATGATTTAATTAGTTAGGCTGACCGTCAAATCGATAATATAATAATTAAATAAAATAATATTAAAATAAAAAAATGGATCAAAACTGTTCAACTGTTTCAAATCTTGAGTTTTTCTCCAAATTAAGAACTGCTAGGGATAAAGTGAGCCTGAACTGCTCAAATGGTTAACTGCACGGTTGGATACATATATAATCAATTTTTTGAGTTAAAAAATCAATTTTTTTAGCTATTGTCCAAACATCTGAAGAAGTGGGTAATCAATTTTTTGGATAAAATTGATTTTTTTCATAAGCTAGAAATGTGAGTTTTTATGTTTGAATTACAAAGGTATGGAGAAAAATTATAAGAAAGGCTCAAGAAAAAAAATTATACAAAAAGCACAAAATTTAATAAAAATAAAATAAAATTCACTTCTCTTTTTTTTCTTTTCTTAATAAAATTTAAATTTTAGATTCTCAAAAAAGTTATTAGCATAAGTTCCTATCAATCATTACCTTCTATTTAACACTCGCTATAAAACTAATTTAAATAAAATATTAATTAGTAAAAAAAATTAACTTAATTTAAAATTAAGGGTCATTATAAAAATTGTTGCAATTATCCAGAGAGAGAGAGAGATTTTTCATTATTTGTTACATTACTACATTTTTTATATTGTCAAAATTTTTAGACAGTATTTAACATCTTTGTTAGGTATGGCTCATATTTATAATGTTAATAGAGATTAATTTATATATCATCATCTTCATTAGTTATTGTAAAATTGATATTTAGTATTTAAGAATTAAATTTTTCTCTTTTATTAAATTTATTTAAAGTAAGATATATTAAGTTATTTATTTATGTAAATTATAATTGTTAATATTAATATAATTTAAATTTTTATAATTGATCAAATATATAGTTTAAATAATATATTTTACTTTTTAAATAAAATTTAAAAAATTTAATAATATTAGGTATAAAGTTATTAATAATTTAATTTTAAAAAGTAATATCATTTATGATAATTTACACAACTAAAATTGATTTTAAATAAATTCTCCAGACATATTCAATTATGTTAAAATTAATTTAAAAAAATAGTATTTAAAATATTATAATATAATTAATTATAATTAAAATTAATTATTTAATTAATTATTTTTATAATTAATTATTTAATTAATTATTTTTATACTTAATTATATTCAATTGAAATTCAAACGGATTCTAAATCAGATTGCCTTCTTCTCAAATGATAATCCAACCGTCCCAGCCGTGAATATTAGGTATGACACGAGTGGGAGCAAGAGGTGAGAATTAGACGTAGAAGAAAAGAACATGCCAAGAATCGAAGAAAGATGAAATGACAAAAAAAGGGTTGGTGCAGGATGTCATATTTTGAAGTGGGGGCGCTTTAGTATAAGACAAGTTGGAGATGCGTTGTTCTTACAGCCTGGGCCTGGACATCGCTATCCATCCGCCACCTTCTCTGTTTCTATTAGGACGTCCTTCCTCCCACCTTCCTCTGCTTTCTTCTTGCTTTTGTTTTTGTTTTTGATTTTTTTTTTTTTGGCTTGGAAAAAAAACCACTCAGTATTCGGATTTCGGATCCGAGCCTGCAACTCCAGCTAATTCAAATTCAAACCGGTTTGAGTTTTAATTTTTTTAAAAAAAAAAACCTCTCCCAAATACATTATTTTCACTCTCACATTAAAGGGACTCCAACTCTTTCCATTTGAGCTTGTGTGTGTTAGTGGTTTGAAAAAAAAAAAAAATTAGACGGGTATAGTAGGTGAAATTGAACTCGTAACCTTGCATTGTACAAGTAAATTAATTGCCACTAGGTCATGTGGCCGTTAATAACCCTTTATTGGTGAGGCTGCTTCGCATTTTCCCTCTAGCCGCCACATAAACCAAAAGACCTTCCAACCCATGCAGAATTTTTGCCCCTCAGTTGAGTCTTTGCCACGTAATCATCATAAATTTCAGTGATGCCAGAGAGATCATCCAAAAAATATTTATTGCGTGGAAGTTTTGTTTTGTTTTTAAAAAAAAAGTGTATTTGACAGAAGTTAGAACAAAAAAAATAGATCAGAGTAAAAAAAAAAAAGATCAGAGTGATTTCCAAAAAAAAAAACAAGCATACAATTTTTTTCAGAGAATACACATTTTTACAGATACTTTTTATCAAGGCATAAGAAGAATAATTAAGAGAAGAAACGTACGGCCTAAAACTAGGTGTTGAATTTAGATTTGGTGAGTGACGTAAATATGTCTATTTAATGAATGGCTCAATTATAATCATTAAATTTTTTCAACACTTAAAAATTATTAAGTTATATTTTTCTCCAAAATTTTACAATTAAAACACTTCTAATGTGAGCAGCTCCTTTTAAAAATTTAAAATTTAATATTTAATATTTTCTGAATATTAGATAGAAAATATTTTGGCACCATTGAATTAAATTCAGCAATTATTATTATGCCATGGAGATAATTATGGAGTGGGTGAATCTATATCCAAATTCCTATAATTCTAAAAATAAAATGAGGATGAAGGCTAAACCCTCAAGATAGGGGTCAAAATATATAATATAGTGCTTGATTCAACTAATTAAAAAATTAAATTAACTTATTCTAGTATCTCAAGTTTAAGTTTTAAAATAAGCAGTCGTATTAAATAAATATATTAAAAATATTTTTGAGACATTTGCGAGAATATCATTAACAATAACTATTTCATATTGGAAGTGTTTGGATTAGCTTAAATAAGAAGGGATAATATCTTCAAATTTTATGAGATACTGGGTCGGAATAAAAAAAAAAAGTGGTCAAAATATATGGACGGCTCATTTGTAAGGCCAAGAACAACGTCATGTGGTCCAAAAGGAAATGACTTGGAATCCCCCAGTCCCCACCCCAAAAGAAGCATGCAGAGTCCTCCTCATGGTCAACGCAGAGTGGGGAATTTAACGCTGTTTTTTTGGGTAAAACCGTAAAAGGATGTAACAAAAAAAAAATACTTACCATTGTTTTTAACTTTTTATATAACGATGTTTAATTATTTATAGTATACGACCTTCTCGTAATTTAAATTTTAATCTAACTAGCATAAAAACATCTCGCGCGATGCGGCTAGAAACAATTGGTATACTTTGGTATAAATATTTTTCAAGTGTCAGCATAATTATGACATTATGTAAAGGGTTAAATACTTGTCATGTGAAATCAAAGTACCTCCTATGCACGCAAAATAATTGAACAGTTATAAATATTGTCATGACACGTAGATATCCATAATCTTTTGGAATTGGAAGTGATCTTTTATTTTTAGTGTTATATCATGTTTATTAGAAACATAAGCCCTATGGCAAGGTGTCAGTAAAATAGATTGTTTTTTAATATATTCTGGTTTAGTATCCTAATTTAACATTACAAATTTACGAAATTACATGGTGAAATCTTGTGTTCGCGGAATCTGAAATAAATCACATTAGTTATGACATGAGAAAAAATTGCTTTTCTTTTTACAGATTTTTTATTATTCCCCATTGTTCTTACGCAATATCATGACTATTGAATGCTAATCAGTTCTGATACGACGAGGTTATATCAATAGAAAAAATTTTCGTAGAAAGAACATGAATCTAAAAATTATTTTATTTTTATTTTTAAATCAGAGAGGTAGGCACCAATAACCTAACTGGTTAAAAGCAAGACCAAACCCATAATCTGATTGGCTACAATTGGGACCAAAGTCATCAGAGTCACCTCTTATTTACAGGAACGTTCATCATGTCATTAAGCTACATAGTCATTTTCTAAAAATTCCAATTTTAAAAGAAGCACGGGTACATTGAGTCTCGCTTAAACCTTATAGATGGTTACTTTAGTTTTTTTATTTTCTCTTTCACCATTCATAGTCTTTCTTTGTATCGCCGGTGTGGTGTTCGTATATTTATAGTTAAAAATAAGGGTTGAATCTGGGAGGTTAGACTTGAAAACTTTATTTAAATAAAAGTTTGTGTTCATCAAATAAAGAATTTTTAGAATAGCAGGGCTTCTAGGCTCGCCCTAATAAACCTTAAAAAAAAGGAGCTTGGCCAAGTGACCCTCTAGGCCTTATTTTATTTTTTTCCCTCCTGCCTTAAAATGTACCATTTGGCAAATGAAAAATAAAAATTCTAAGCATTTAATTATTTTAAATTATGTAGCTATCTTTATCTTTTAACCCAACCTCTCCCTCTCGCTCTCTCTTTTTCTTTAGTTTTCTCGTTTCTTCCACTTATCTTTTGACTTAACATTTCTTGACTTGGTATCTCCCTTTTGGCGTTTTATTGCTTTGGCCTTTTGATTTTCTTATTTTTAGATAATTCCTCTTCTAGCATAGACTTTTTTTTAGGCCATGGACATCTAAAAGCTCAATTTGATACTCGCTTTTAAGATTTTAATTTGATTTAAAAATTTGAATCCCTCATCTTATTCTGTGAGGGTTATATCAATATGCCTCATTTATTTTGTTTATGAAACTTTGTTGTGATTTATGATGACATCAACTAACATGTATTAAGACTTTTAAATATTCTATTCACTTTCTAAATTATGTGAGACTTTGATTTAGTTTATGTTAAATTTTATAGTTAAATTATAATGTAAAATGTTATGCCGTTGAATTAAATTATTTTTTAGAATAATAATATTAAATTATAATATTAATTTTTTTAAATTGGGCTTTTGAACCCAGCCTGACCCTGAGCCTTTTCAATAAGAGCCAAGTTTTAAGATTCAGTTAAAATTTAAAAAACTTGATTTCAAAGTTTAGGCCTTTAAAAACTAAACCTGCCTATTTTTAAATCTCTATATATACTTAATGGCTTCTCGTTATACATGGTTCTTCAAAGTGAACAGTCACTATTATTTATAAGAAATAATCAACTTCTGTATAAAATTTTCGGTGCTACTCCCTCCATCTAATACCCTACTCGTATTAAATTATGATATAATTTTAAAAGTATTTCATTATCCTAAAATACTATATCTATCTCATTTTACAAAATACATTTAAGATAACTTGATAAGAATAAGGTTTCATTAATTATTATTTTTTAACATTACCCTTATATTCTCTTTGTCTAATACTCCTTCACAAATGAAATATTAAATGAATTGTATTTTTAAAAGTTTGTAGGAAGAATATCAAGGAAGTATTTCTAAAATAATTTAATGTCAGACAATAACTTGGATCAGATACTTGTTAAAATTTAAAATTTATTGATTTATTGTTAATGTTTACTCGTTAGAAATCACTGTTTATTACTAAATTATTTTAGAAATCCTTCATTGATCTTCTCCCAAGTTTTTATATTTTTAATTTAAAAGAATAATATTATAAAGCATATCTAATAAATTTTATTGATATGTGTGATTTTATTTTAATATATTAACTTTAAAGTTAGGAGAGAATTAAAATGATTATAGCACAATGATTAAGTAGATAAATTTAAAGTTATATTAAATGAATAATATTTTTTAAAGTTTATACATTCATTTTAAAAAAATTAAATTTGTAAAAAGTGATTATTGATCTTTATTGATATGCACGATCTTATATTATATTGTTTATAACATGGGATGGGGTGTTATAGTTTATAAGGCTATTAATTTTTTTGACATATCATGTTTAAAAATATAAGACATTTTAAATTTTTTTAATGCATAATTAATAAGATTTTCTAAAAATGTATTGATTAGAAAGTGTAATTGATAAAGTTTTTTAATTGAAACACCATATTCAACAATTTCTCTAATCCTTATTATGAGGCATATTTTCAAAAAAAAAAAATTGATGGCTCTTCATATAAGACACTTTATGGGGCATTAATTATATTTTTTTAATATTACTGCTTTTTAAACTCATAAAATATGAGAGAGAATGTAATGTCAAATTAATTTTTTTCATTTAAATATGAGAAAAATTGGAAGCTTATTTTTTATTAGTTTAGAAAATACTTTATAAAATTAAGAGACCAAACTAAAATCATATATAAAATTATAAAATCAAGAGTAGACTTTAATTTTTTTTAGATAAAATTAATAACTTAATTATCTTTCATTGACTTCAATGAAATGATTATACGTGACTTGTAATAAAAATTGAATAAAGTAGATATATAGAAAAAAGTTATATTACTTTCATCTTAAATTATGAGATATTTTAATGGAAAATTTATCATCTTAAAATATAAAACACTTTGATAAAAATAAAATTTTATTAATGATACTTTTTTTATATTATTCTTCCTATATATATTTTTTATTTTAAATATTCTTTAAATAATAAAATATTAAATGAAAAATATTTTTAAAATTTTATATTTTCATTTAAAAAATAAAATTGTAAAATATATAATCTACTGTGTAACTTTATCAAAAAAATATTTTATAATAATTGAATATTTTAAAGATATTAATTAACATATCCAAAGTGTAACAGAGTTAAATGAACTTTACATGACGACTGGATGGAAGTGCTAGCACGATACCAATGTTTAATGCTCTCGTTTATTGTGCCCCACAAAGCTATCGTGGAGCTTAGTCAGCCACGTCAAATTGCCAGATTCACATGCTGTACGGGACGATATTTAATGCACATACACAGCCGTCCAATAATTGATGGTTAATCCTGCATCCATCTACCCTTTCCTTTTCTCTCTCTCACTTGTTTTTTTTACATGAGCACTCGATATTTTAGGATAGGCCATCTTTTAGGTACATCAATAATTTTATATTAATCGAGACATGACATGAAATTTTTGAGGTTGACATCCCTGACGCTTAAAATGCTGCATACCCACATCTTAAACTCAAAATCTTTGATTAAGTTAGAATAATTTCAGCCAACTGATATAACCCCGTGAGGTTTCTCTTCTTTTTCTTTGTTTAAAAAGCTGTATCCATCTCCATCTGGATATATTTTTCACGTTCATGTCTGTGTGTATCTGAATTCTACCTTCTAATTCTGTACCTTTTGGGACTTGGGAGGGATATCTGTCCATCTCTACATGTGCATAGATGTTATTCGTATTCACCCATGTGGCATATTTAAGCTTTTTTTTTTTTAAAAAAAGTGACACGACATGAGTAACATTAGCATACAAAATTATTCCATACGACAAACTTCCCTTGTCAGTGTCTGAAATAAAACCGGATTCTTGTCTATATCCATTATCCAATCACTTAGGAATCCAAATCCATCTTTCCTCTGCTGGCCTGGTGGTCATATTAATACAAGACTTAAATCGTGGGGAAAAAAAAAATAAAGGTGACGATCACAAAACTTGACCGTGAGGCTCTTAGTAAGTTAGATTTTTAACTACAGTTAAAGAATTGTCTATATACATTTCCGACCCATTTATTTGGCGTTGGATTAGGTGCGTTTGGAAGCACACATGATTAAGATTCTCAATTATTGGTGGAGCGCTTATAAGAAACCAAATCTGAATATTTAAAAGTAATTATTGCCGTCATTTTTACTGTAGTTATTCCCCATTAGTGTGTTACTTACATGTACTCTCCAACCTGAATGCAAGAGTTAATAATATTTTAAATTTTGTTTTAGACATATTTATAAGATTTTAAATTTTAAATTTCTTCTGTCTGCCTCGTCAATTATTTTTTTAAACTGCCTTTACTTATTACATAAGTTGTTCATTACAAAATATTTCCCTACTATATTAAGAGGAGGGGTATTTGAAGAAAACAGACAAAATTATGACACGTTAATGGCAAATAAATGATTTTTGAATTTGTGTAAATTATTTAATTAGTGCTAACTTTAAGCTTTGGAGTTAGAGGCAGTTTTATTTTTATTTTTTTTACCTGAAGGAGAGTTGGAGGGAGTTTTAAACTATAAACTATTTTTTTATTTTGATTTTATTAACGTTCAATATAAATTAAATTATCTTTTATTTAAAACCTGTCTTATAAAAAAAAACAAATACTTCCTTTGGTCTCGTTTATATGGTTTATTTTAAAAGAGTTATTTAATTTCATTTATAAATTACAGTGTAATTTATTAAATAATATTTAAAAAATATTTTTAGAATTATTTCTCATGAAAAAAATAACATATCATTTTTTTATCATTTTTATGTTTATATTAATATTAATGAAATTGATAAAAATTATCATATAAAGAAAATTATTAATATCAATCTCATTTATAAGTTATGGTGTAATTTATTACTCCCTCCGTTAAAAAATATAAATATTTTTAATCGAATTTTATCACTTAATAAAATAGTTACCTATTATCAAACTAACTCTAATTTTTTTCATATTTATCCCTATTAAATATTTTATAATAAATATAAAATTGTTATCAATAGAGGTACTTTAAAAAAGACAATGATTACACCTCAAAAAATTAAAAATACTTTATATTTTTTACTAGAGGAAGTATGTAATATTTAAAAATATTTTTAAAATTATTCTTTATAAGAAAATAATATGTTATTTTTTAAATTTATTATATAAACATATATTTATATCATTTCTGTTTTTTATATTAATAATAGTGAAATTGATAAAAATAATTTATAAAAAAAATTAAAAGAGTATATATATATATATATATATTGACGAAGGGGAGTATATAGTAATTTAAAGTTGTTAAATCATTGGAAGTCGGAACGTGCTATTGCTCTCCTCACAGAATGCTTTTGCCGACAACTTCAAATGGCGATGTGACGCAAAGGGGCCGGAACTTGGAAGAGCCGCAGCGTTGAATGCGGTCAAAAGGAAGCAAGATGTACGATGAATCTGTTGGGAGAGGGACGGCCACGTGGAAACTAAAAAATAAAATAAATACCATGCAACGGAAACATGAAATACTCAAAATATGCAGCGACAACGAGTTGTTAATTGTCTTAAAATTATACACTATTTTTATGTTTATTTTTATTTAATGAGTATTTTTTAAAAATATTGTTAATATTTAAAATATTTTATATTTTTTAACATAATATTTTAAAAATATTTCATAACAGTAAAAGAGAGTGCAAACAATTATTGTGATAATTGATGGACAAGGATGTGAAAGAATAAAAGGGTGAAGTGATGTAACAAAAAACAAAAAAGAAAAAAACCATGATCTTGTCGCGCTTTTGAAGGAATGGATGGGCCTCGTTGAGCAGAGATTTTTCTGTGTCCAAAGAATCGAAACTCCTACTCATATTCACTGTCACACGGAAATGACAGTACGATTTTCTCAATCTCCTTGTCTTTTGTTTCTTGGCCAACAATCTGTGTCTGTGAGTTTTATGACGGCCAGCACCAGGTTCCAAGCCTCTTTGCAATTTTTAAAGCGAGGGCGTTCAGAAATCCAGTCCGAACTCAGGCGGCTCAGTTTGATACCTCATTCGGTTTTGCAAGTTTGGAACTTCGACCAGACCTTTTTGTCTATTTTTGGTCCCTAAACATTTGTTTGGCAGAACAACTCAGTGCCTGTTTGTTTTGCGTCCAAAATCGATTTTTGAGTGTTTAATCGATTTTTAAAACAAAATTAGTCAAACGGCATATAATTGCCATAATCAATTGAACATGCTAAAATTGATTTTTTTTTTTCAAGCTATTCATACCAGCTTTTGGTTCTCATTTTGCCATATTAATTTGTCAATAATTTTTCAGTAATTCATAATAAAATTTAATAATATTATATATAAATTTATCAATAATTTAATTTTGTATGATAATTAATTATTGGGTCAAAATCAAGTTTTGAAATAAGCTCTGGGAGGTTACTTATAGTTTTAATTTTATTATTAAATAATATATTTTGCTTCTTCAATAAAATTTAACAAATTTATTAATATTAAATACAACTTTATCAATAATTTAATTTTAAAAAGTAATATCTTTTATAATAATTTGTATAGTTGAAATTAATTTTAGTGTCCAAATAAATTGCGTTATAATATAATTAATTATTATTAAAATCTATTACTTAATTAATTATTTTTATAATTTATTATATTTAACTGAAATCTAAACCAGCGATCAAATATTGCTCTCAAAGTGGCGTTTATTCCTAAAGATGCACCCTTCACCTGGACAAAGACATCGGCTATGGGAGGAGGGGGGGTGAGTGAAAGGAATATATTTTACTGTTGTGCTATTGACTGTGAGTTGATTTAATTTGATATGGAGATAAGTCTTATACTAGATGAAGTTGTGTGTGTTGGGGAAGAAATATATATATATATATATGGAACATTTATCCAATGTCTTGAAATTTCATATTGAGACGTAGTGTCAAATTTACTCATGCATGTACTTTTGGAATTGCTGGACATTTACTCAAACTTTGTTCTCCTCACTTCTAAGATGCTCTTGTCCTGACATTTACAACTTAATTACAACTTAATAATGAAGTAAGAGTCTAGGCTTAAAAGAAACCAAAAAAAAAAGTCAAAAGTACACATGTAACAGTTATTTAAAAGAAAAATAGGAAAATGTTAAAAATTAAAATACCACTATTGGATTGACAGCGAATCTATTCACTTGGATAGATTTCATTATAACCAACGCCTCTACCTGAGATTGCAATCTTGGATTCCTTAAAAAGAGCCCAGAAAGAAGGCAAAACACAAAAACAAAAAGCAAAAACAAACAAAAACAGAGACAGAGGTTAGCGTCGTTGAAATTTTTTTTTTGGGGGGTTGTTTAGTTGGTTCGAGCAGTTGGATACCTGGATTAGTCCGTCTTTACAATTTTTATCATGTAGGAGCATCAATGTTTTAAGAAGTTCTATCAAAAAAATAATTTAAGAGAACAGCTCCAAACAAACCCTACCTTGATATATAATAATAGTCCCCATCCCACCAAAACCAAGAGGCATACTACTGTTAGGGTATTACATTCATACAATATACTAAGTTCTGTAATCATCAACATGCTTAGAATCGGATGCATTTTTTCCTTTAGGAACTTGTGTCAAAGTCTGTTAAGCATGCTCTAAAAAATTAAAAAACAAGTAGAAGATATTTTAATGCAATCCCAGTCTTTTTCTATGATCCATATCCAAATTGCCGCCCAAGTTGCTATCAATCTTTTTCTTGAATAAAGAGTATCGAACTCCGCCGCGGGAACAATCAACTTGACCCAACCTTTCAGTCGCTGGAAGGAAATTTAAACTATTCTGACACTGTTTGATTCATGGCTTCCACCAAAAACAACTACCGATAATGACCAACTTATTTATTCCAAGAACACGATGCACTGTCTCACTCCTAACACTGCAGGTAGGAGATTTCAAGGAGCACTTCTTTCTGGTGTACCGGAATCAAGTTGAATTTTCTAGCAATGCTTTTCCGAGAAAGTAGGATAAACCACACATTTTCAAAATATATCCGAGCATTGCAGTAGTCTGAAAAATCTTTTAAATTATAAATATCAATATTTTTAAATTTCTAAATTCCTCTGAGCCATTATCAAGGAGTACAAATGGGTGCATTCCCCAGAAATCACTGACTCTGACCAACTCGCCTATCCTAATTCCTAATGCATTGAAACTAGCTAGGTCTAAACACAGCGAAAGAGAACCACAGATTTGTCAAGTCCTTGGTTTCTTAAGCGATCAGTGGAGTTTGGCTAGTAATGGTGGCGGCGGCGGTGGTGCTAGTGGATCTATGAGGAGGCATTGGAGGCCTGCTGGTAATTCCCAGGTTAGAGCTTGCCCTTTTTCACACTGATTGACGAACAAGAAACCCTCGAGCTCTTTGAAATTCTTGTGTCGCCAATTATTCCTCCTCCATAGCTTTTTCTGCAAGCTTTCATCTTCAACTTCTTGTTGTACGGGTTCTCTGGCTTAGCCAGATCTTCCAAGCACCTCACATTAGCCAGTGAAGTAAAAGACTGCGACTTCCCCTGGTAATGCTTCGAAAGCCCTCTCCTGTCAGAAAAGGCACAATCTTTTCATCAGAGATTTCTCTCAGAACCAGACAGACAGACGGCCAGAAACATGAAGATTAACCAGATCGAAAGAAGTAGAAGATTACTTGATGGGAAGTTGCTGAATCAGAGAAGACACGTCAAGCGCGGGGTCAGCTGCCAGAGGATGATCCGTGGAGGAAGAAGTAGAGGAAGAAGAAGAGGAAGAGGAAGAATTGACTTCTTCGAAAGGATCGCATTCAGATTCCAGAGACGAGACGCTCGAGTTTCCAATGGATGAAAGGGAGGAGGAGGAAGGAGAATCAGGAAGAGCCTTCCTTTCAGGTCCGGCCATGGCGGTGTTGTTCATCATCATCTGCTCCATAGCTTTGAACTCTCGGAGACCCAATGGGGGGCTATTAATGATGATGCGAGGAACCTTAAATAAGAGGCGCTCAGCTTTTTACCTGGTACCCGAATTCTCGAAATGGGCATGAACACGGAACAGACACATCCAAGAGGTGGGGCACAAAAGCGAGGCTTTATATGGAATTAAGAAAAGGTTAAGGAGGGAAAGAAGAGACGGATGGTTTAAAATAAAAAGGTTTGAAAGGTGGCGGATAAGATTAAGGGTGCATGCTTTTTAGTTATTGAGGGGTTGATATTTCCCATTAAAGAGAAACAGTAAGATTCGCGCCTATCCAGAATTTGATATTGCTTGTCTCCCATCGTCGTCCTCCAAAACCTGCTCAACTTGAGGCTGTTGTCAAGTTGATGCCTTCAAATCCCAGTTCATGGCCTCAGCGCGTCACCTGCTCGCCATCTATTTTACTCATGAAAAAAAATTACTTCTTTCATTTAAAAATATAAAATATTTTTTAAAAAATTAAATATTAAAAAATATAAAATATTTTTAATCTTTTAAGATATAATTATTATTTTTTTTTTAAAGTATCCTATTGATAGTGATTTTATAATTATTATAAAGTATTTAATAGGGATAAAATATAATAAGATATGATTAATTTAAAAATAAATAATTATTTTATTGATTGAGATTTAATTAACAATATTGTATATTTTTTAACAAAAAGAGTATTATTTTTGCTAGGAGAATGAGTGAATTAATCTCGGAAGTATGAGTATAACAGTTATATCACTTATAATTATTATTTAATATTTAATTTTAGGACTTCTCTCATATTTTATTTAAAAATAACTATTTTAATTGAAATATTAATTGAAATGAAATAAAAAATAATTACTTTCTTTATAAAATTTAGTCACTGGATTTTGACTTGATGCAAGTCACACCTTATAATTTTAATTTTTAAAATATAATTTATGTTGACTAAATTTTTTTTAAAAAATTTAATTAAATACAAATATTTTAAGTTGTTAGAACTGCAATATCAGAATTGAATAATAGTGACCGAAAGAATAGTTGGAATTTAAACTAAATCAAAATTATATGAATTATAATTTTATTTATTGATGAATTTAAAATGAAAATGAAAGTAAAAGCCTAAAAGGTGGTGATGTGGTGATTGGGGTGGAGAAAGGGCGCGTGGAGGAGGGGGGGAAAGGACAAGGGAGGGGGATAGGAACGGCGCCCACTGAGAGATCAAATCGAAGGGGAGGGAACAAGAAACAAACACCCATCGTTTCTCAAGTCTGATGCACTTACACTTCCTTGGGTCCTGTTGGTTATGTTGGAAATGATTTTAATCAAAATAAAAATAAAAATTGATATGAATGTAAAAATAGGAACAGACATGTGATTTAAAAATATATTTAATATGTTCAATTATTTTTCTTTAATATTAATATTTAAAATATGAAAAGACTAAAACGCCCTTATTCCCAAGTAAGTAAATTTTGTTTGACCTAGAGCTCTTCGTCCATTGCTATCGTCTTGCCATTTAGACCGCCAAAGAAGAACCATTGTCCACCACCAAACTAGAAACGACATTCGATTGGATTTCACCAAATTCCCTTATCCATCGCCATTTGATTGCACCAGGCTAGAAACAGCGTTCAATTTCACTGGACCAGAAATTGAAACCGAAATCACCGGACCAAAAACAAAATCGAAATGGTGGAGCCATGGAAGACTTCGATATGCAAAGCAAAGGCACCCACCTTGTCCACCTTTCATGGCTATGTCATCACCATCTTTGGCCGCCATTGCTAACGTCTTCCTCAGAGGCGATGGGATTTCAATCGCCGACCAGATGGCTCCAAAAGGAAGAACCTGAAAAGAATCCTGCCTCCACAAAGAACAAAACCCATAGCATCCTCAACTATCGCCAAAGGTTGCAAGTACAATAACAAAAGCCAACAAAATCTGATTCCATGGAGATCGAAAAGTGAGAAGCGGAGCAGTTCAACAATGGTGAGGGAAATTACCCGTCTCTGGCCTCATCACTAATGCAAATCTTCTCAAGCGAAAATGGTGGTGGGTGGAGATGTCGAAAATGAGACAAGTCTGTTCTAAAAATTAATCGATGTTACAATTCCATGGAACACGACTTATTTCCTTGGTGGGATTGTGGAAGCCATATTCATGCATATCAAACAAATACTTTTCTCATTTTTATATTCATTTTGAATTACATGCTCTAAATTCCAGCATACCGAGCCTTATTCTTTTGAGCCTTGTTCATCCTTGTCTTCCACTTCCACCACACGCAATATACGTACGCACCTTGTGCATAGGGTTTATTTCCCCATGTCACCCCAGCCTTGTCGTTCTTTGTCACTTTGTCCTGATCAATTCGCACTAGTATGAATTTCTGATGATCTTCCCGTTAAGATAAATTCAACATACCCGATACTCTAAGCAAAATCCACACAAGTTTTACATACCGTTTTTTCAGTTTTATTTTTATCTTTATTATATAAAAATTATATTTTTTTTATAAAATCTATTTTTATTTTTATTATATACTAACATTTATTAATAATAAAAAATTAATAACAATTTATAAATAAAACTAACGTGTCAATGCTTTTAGAAAGAGTACAGAGGAGGGAGGGAGCACACGATGAGACAGGACCCTCGCAAAAAGACAAGGAGCGGAAGGGGAGGGGAACTAAATACTACTGGGAATTGGCTTTTCTGCTATTAAATTAAACTTGGTGATTGATTTGATATTTTTTAAAAATACATATTTTATTTAAATATTTTAAATTTGAAACGGATCAACGGTGAAATAAAAAAAAATAGTGGAGAGAAATATTTATTAGATGGAAAACTACTGTCACATGTTTGATTGTTTTTTTAAGTAAAATTATAAATTTCAACAAATGTTTATTATATTTTTAAAATTACTTTTAATAAATTGACAGTATTAGTACATTAAAGTAAATATTAATTAAAAGAGTATTTTAGTTTAAATTTTTGAATTTGAGATATAATTATCAGTATTAACTAACTTTCTTAAATTATATAAGTTAGTTAAAATTAAAATTTACCTCAAATAGCGAGTGAGCAGTATTTATCACGGCTGGAAATCTAAGTAATTTTTAATAATAATTCTTATACTAATAAAATCTAAGTTTTTTTATAAAAATATATACATTTTGTGCTGTTACCTTTAATTTTAATTAATTAATGAATAGTTGAAAGAATGGTTGAACGGTTGGGCCGTCGAAGGGTGTCGGGGTAAATGGGGAGAGGGAAAGGGAAAGGGACGGGGGGAGGGTCAGCGTCAACGAAAAGTTGTTGGGGTCTGGTCCGCGCATGCCTTTTCTCTCTCTCTCTCTCCTTCTTCTTCTTCCTCTTTCAATTTCTCTTCTCTCCCATAATCAAAGTTATTACCATTACTCATCTCCATAATTTCTCAACTCTCTACCTCTGTTTTTATTATTTATTCATCTTCATTTAACGCCAAAGTCAACGAGCACATTCAGCTGCTCGCCACGCGGCAGCGTGTCCTATTCTCACTGTCAAATTTAACTTTATAGTACAGCTTATTAATTCTATGAACAAATTTAAAAACCATCCCATATCGATATTTCAACGTATATGTATGTACTGTTCACAGACTGCGAATGGCGCCACTTGCTTGGTTAGACTTCACATTACACACGAACGCACGACCCAGAGTCTATCACATATCAAGTTTGTAACGAGTCATGAAACTTATAAGCGCGAACAAAAAATATAACTTTGACTGAAAATGGCATAGCGAATAAGGTTGAGAATGAAGGTGAGATCTAAAAGTCATGTTTAAATAAATTTTAAAATTAAATTTTTTTAAAATAATTGAGTTTGAAAGCTCGACTTTAATAAATTCTGTAAAAAAGAGCTCAGGTTTAAGCGACCCTTTAAACTCTATTATATTATTATTAATTTTTTTTTTGATAGAACATGCGTTTGAAGTCAAAAAAGACCTGTTCACCTGAAATCTGATCATATATGCATTATATTATTATTAATTTTAATTTATTTTAAAATTAATTTAATATAATTTAATAAATATCAGTGTACAGTATAAATTTTTTAATATTTTTTTTATAATTATTATGTTTGTATATTTATAAAAAAAATAAACTATTTTTTAAACTAATATTTAAATTTTCTTATTAAACTTCTAAATGCGTATTGTTTAATTTTTAAAAAATTATGAGAATTTTTGTTTTTAAGAATTTTAGAATATTTTAATTAATCTATAGTGCTTAACTTTATTTTATTTTTTTAAAATAGGACTTGTGAGCCTGAGCTTTTCAAGTGAGGATTAAATTTCAAAAAGGGATGAAAAATCAAACTTAAGGGCCAAGCTCGCCCTTTTTTTTAGCTCTAATAGCAAACAAGTTATACCAGAGAAAACAAAATGGCAAGAGCCATTTAAATCCCCAACAAAAAATATATTCCTCATTTAAAAATATAAGGCATTTTTAATTTAATCTCACATTCAATGAAGTAGTTATTTATCTTCGAGCTAATCATATCTTTTTATATTTATCCTTATTTAATAGGGTGTTTCACTTTAAAATAAATATAAAGTAATTTATTTAATATGGGCACTTTTGGAAAAAAAAGTAAGGATTATATCTTGAAAGACTAAAATTACGTTATATTTTTTAATATTCAACCCTTCAAACAAAATTTATTTAATTAAAAAAATTAATTTTTTAGTCCTTCAACTTTTAACTCACTTATAACTCAGTTCCTCAACTATAACTTTCTACAATTTAGTCTCCCAACAATAACTCGATGTAACTTAATCCCTCTACTTTTGATTCACTTATAATGCGATACTTGTTTTTTATTTTTTTAAATTTTTTTATCAAATAAGAAGGATAAAGAAAATGCTTATATATTATTCTAAAATCTTCTCCTCTTGCTATTTAATTTGAGATCTAAGTTAACATAAAAAAAAACAAAAGTTGATGGATTAAATTATAAGTGATTCAAAAGTTAAGGACCTGAATTATAATTAAAAGATTGAGTCACAGTAAGTCATAATTGAGAGATTGAATTATAAATAAATTAAAAATTGAGAGTTTAAAAAATTAATTAATTAATTTATTTTTAAAAAGTATGCTGCACACATTGATTGTAGCTATCAAGACACAAACAACCAAGGGGGAAAATTAATACGACAAGAACGGAAAACCATAAATGTTTTTATACAACTATATACATATCTTACTCCCTCCATCTCAAATTATAGAATATTTTAAAAAATTTTTTTCATTTTAAAATATAAAATATTTTAAATAGATTAATGTCTCATTAAATATACTGATTTCAATATCATTTTTTCTCTCTCTATGGTTAACTTTTATCTTTTCTCTTTTTAATATATGAAATGATAGATATTTTTAAAAGTTTATACTTTTATTTTAAAAAAATAAAATTATTAAATATATTTAATAAAATTTATTGATATGTGTGATTTTATTTAAAAATATTTTTAAATTTAGGATTGGGGGAATATAATAAAACGAAATCGCAGAATGCACTCGAAGCTAGGTGGTTACTATGTGGGCTTCTTCTCCATGAGTTACACTTCTGAGTTCAGCCCAATCAACTGTTCCAAGCGTGCGTGGCATCCACTTAACACTGCAGTAAGCCACGTCATTAGTAAAGCTGACTAATCATCGTCGCAACTGGACAGGCTATACTTGAATCCATGTCACACAAGAGGATACGCTTCAAACATATCAAAACTTGTAGAGGGCATGTGAAAATCAGTTGATGCGGCCCCATGCATTCTGTATGGAGTTTTAAAAATTATGAATCACGCAATATTAAATTTAATAATCCATGTTATTCTTTGTTTGTTGAATATGTCGGGGCCAAACTTGCATTGTCACATGTTAAAATTAAATTTGAATCTAAAATTATGATTTAAAAAAAAAAATCCAAACACCCATTTAGCCACCTATGATTACTTGCGCGTTCAGTGTTGGGAAGTAATGCATCTGTATTGAGTGTTGACCAACACAAACATGACATTGTTATGTCGAAAATAAAACCAAAACATTAATGCCAAGAATAAGACAAATTGACAGTTTATAATTAAACGCAGCCTATGTTCAATTAAAGTCAAGTGAAGTTTAGAATATCATATACAATCACTGATATTTAATTTAAATTTAAAATAAACTATAAAATCTACAACAAATTATATTGTTTGTATTGACATATGCCCTCATTTTTTATTTGTAAGAGAAACTATCATTTTTTTTATTTTTATATAAGTAAAATCGCCTGTTTCAATAAACATTTGTTATACATTTTTTGAATCACCCCTCATAATTTACATTAACAAGAAATAATTAATATATACTTATATTGATTAACATAGGGCATTTTAGTTTACTTTTTTTATTTTTAAACATAATTATTATGATTAACTAACTTTTTTAAATTATATAATATAATTATATATATATATATATATATATATAAACAGAGGGAATAGTATAGTGCAATTCATTTCTAGTCTAAGTGGATGACACCAAAGGGCGAGGACTTGGCTTGTTTTCATTATCCTTCACTTTCATTTCTCCTCCATTACCTTAAAATAAAATTTAAACTGTTTATATTTGATACAAATTAAATTTAGATGATCTAGATTTAAAGTTTTTATTTTTTATTTTGATTTGTATTTTATACTTATAATTTTTAAATCCTTCAAATTAAATCTGATTGTTTTGATTGGTAATAAAATATATTTATTAAAAATTTTAATTTTAATAAATATAAAATATAAATAAAAATAAAAAATTTAAATAGATTATTTAAATTTAATTTATATTAAATTTAAACGGTTTAGATTTTATTTTAAAATAGTAGAGAGGAAATGAAAAAAAAAGGTAACAGAGACAAGAAAACTCCAGATGGCAAAGGGTCCGCGAGTGATGGGCTTACTTATCGAAACACATTTATGAGGGTGTCAGGTGGAGCGGGGGCCATAAAGTTGATCCCTTGCGGTCCACGTATCATGACTTCGACCAAATCCCATGGAAGATACTATTTTCAAGGGTGCTCATCCAAGCATAACTGATGTTAAGTTGAAAGTTAGGATGAATAAGCCGCCTACAGGATAAACGTTTGTGCACTTTCAATGGTACCCACCACAACTTGAATTGTCAAGATTGCATATTGATGGTCCCCGTTTGCCAAACTAGAACTACGGCTTGTGGGTGTCTTGTTCGTGGCATACATGAAAATTGATGAAAGGCTTCAACAATTATCTCGGATACCATCCCAACACTGCAACAGAGTCATTAAGCATTTTTCGAGGTCTCGATTTTTTATAAAGAAAAATTCATAGAAAGTCAACAGGTATTGTGACCCAATGAAAACTCAATTTCATTAAAAACAGACATTCTCAATACTACCCTCTTGTTAACTTTATTAGAATGTGAGATTGAGTCTATGTTTAGATTATCTCTTAACTGAGATTAATTCAAACTGAGTTGGCAACCTCAGTTAAGAGATAAAAAGCCCCTTCCCCGTGTTCAGGAGGGGAAAAAATAATTATAATAAACAAGCAGCTGGAGAAAACGAGTGTTGCTATCGAAGCTGGGAAAAGGAGCTGATTAAACCCCGTTCCTAGAAAAAATGGGTTTTGGTGTCAGCTTCTCTCTCCTGCTTTATCTCTCCTGAAACACCACACTCTTTGAGATCAAGTGCCCATTTGATCAATGTTTTCCCAACATGGCAATATCATAGAAACTCTGTCTTCCCAGTGAAATTTTAATTTTATTTTAAAATTAAAATAACTTCTCCTTGAATGTTCAGTTTCAGTGCATCCGTTTTTAATTGCTAATCAGATGAAAAGAAAAATATATAAAAATAATTAAATAATTAATATTAGGGCTATATCAATTTATTTTAGATTTTTTAATTATATGTTTTTTAAAAAATACATTTGTAATTTAATTTTAATATTTGTAAATGTCAAATTAATCACAAAAAAAAATCATAAAATTTATGTCCTTTTTTGTTATTACACATCTAAATTGACTTTTGAATTAAATCATTCAAATAAATTTTAATTTATTCAACTACTTTTAAAAAAATTTGAACATAAATTATGTTAAAGTTATAGATTTTTTTTCTAATCTTAATTTATTAATTTTAATTGATTCTAAAGTTAGTTGTAAATTTTTCAACCTAAACATATGCTGAATGCTGACCTTTATTTCATTTATAGAAAGTTAATAATTGCACGTACTTGCCTGCTTGCTCACTTGCTTTTCGTGAAGGCTTTGGTATCAAAATCTTAAAATACGCGTTATTCGAGTGCAAAGAAATATTGCTTCAACCTTGTTCGTTCTCTGTTTTGCCTCTTTACTGTGAACTGTTGATTACTCCCTCCGTATCATGTCATGGAATACCTTTTGAAACCCTTATATGATTAAAATATATGGTATTAAATATTTTTTAAAATAAAAAAACTGGTTATTTAGTTTTATACGCTTGACGTGATGATTTTTATTAAATCAAAACATGTGTATTTTTAATAAAGATTTATTATTTAACAAATTTTTATTATTAATATTATTAAACATTATAATTCATTTATTTTAATTTATTGAATAAAAATTTATTAAATATATAAGGTTAAGTATTTAAGTCTTGTCCTTTTTAAATTTATTTTTTCAATTATACTCTCCTTCATTTATTAGTATTTTTAAAAATAATGTATTAAAATTTAATTATTATTATTATTATATTATTATAAAGACACCTATATAAACTATTTAATGAAAATAGAATAATTTTTTGTAAAAAAATAATATTTCATCTTTTTTTTTTGAAAATCGGGAAATATTAACCAATATCTTGTGCAAGGAGCCTAAGGTGAGCGTGTCGCTCGTCACCCTTAATAATGGTCGTGACTTTGAAGTTTGAACTTCGTGCTCCATCTTCTTTTCTCAGCGTGTTCCTTGCATAGGTGTGCATCTCATTTTTTTTTAATAAAATACTTATTTATTTTTAAATTAATACCATATTTTTTTATATTTATTTTTATTTAATATATTATTTTATTTTAAAATAAATATAAAATAACTTATTTATTATGAAACTTTTAAAAAACACATTAATTATATATTAAATATTAAAAATATTTTATATTTTTGAATATCTAACTTTTTAAAAAATATCTAAATTTTTTAACAGGGATAATAACAAATGAAACTACATTTATTTAGTTTTAACAAAATTATATTTCAATATATTATAATTTTATTGTAATATATATATATATATATATATATTATATTGTATAAAGGGTGGTGTTGGCAACAAAATAACCAACTGCATTGAATTTGGTTTCTATCATAAATTTATATTTACGAATCAAATTTGAATTGTCAATCATACGTTCACTTAACTTATCTCAATTTTTTAATGTTAATCAAAAAAAAAAGGTTTTATAACTAACTTCATCCACCTATGTTTTTTTCCATCAAATCCATCCATTTTAAAACAATATGAAGTTATTTTAAATATGATATCATTATAAAACATAAAAGTGAGGTGTTCGAATCCAAAATTATAATTGAAGGTAAGAAAATCGAAAAATTAAAAAAGTTGAGTTACTTCAAATCAACCAATTAACTGTAAAGATTGATCAGTTGTTCTGAATGAAACTGATAATTAAAAAAATAGATAACATATTTATATTTTTTTAAAAAATAAAACCGATAATATAAAAAGCAAATAGTTTTATACTTTTATCTGATAGCAGACGATCATATATCGGCTAAAAGAGAGAGCAGCAACGGGCGATATGGAGCATGGAGCATGGAAGGAGAGGTCGGTCGTCTGTGGTCTATCTATGTGCCTTGGGAATGCGTGGCTTCTTCGCCTTCGCCTTAATGGCATTCAATGCTCCGCCCACCTCCTCAACTGCCTCCCGAACCCCTTTTTTATAATAACTCAACCTTACTTTTATTCACCTCCTTGTCCTGCACCACCATTTATCTCTTCTTCTTCTCGTGAGACCTCAGCCATGGAGAAAAGTAGCGTCGTTGCAGCAGCAAGGCCTGTGAGGGCTGACGACGAAGATGAAAACTCCTCTGCCCTTCGTACTTCTGAGACCTTCCTTCGTCTCCTTCCATCGGCCTCTCCGTTGCAGCCCTTGTCCTCATGCTCAACGACTCCCAAGCCAACGACTATGGCTCTCTGGATTACACTGACCTTGGCGCCTTCAGGTTTCTTCCTCTCCTCTCTCTTTCATCTTCTTTCATACATACTCTTCATCACAGCATCATAATCATTCAAAATATCACAAGCATAAACACATCACCAATTTAGATACCTACAGAATACTACCACAGGAATTATGCAGATTCACAAATTGCAACTGTTTTAATATGGGATTTTAATTTTCTTGATCTTTGGGACAAAAGCTAAATTCAGGACTCCCAACATGGAAATACAAACAGGACTCATAATTAGGATTTTTTTTTTCTGACTTAAGATCTAGATGAGAAATATACTGTGATGATGAAACAAGCTTCTTAATTTGCATCCCGTAGGTATCTGGTGCATGCCAATGGTATCTGTGCAGGTTACTCACTCATTTCAGCAGCCATTGTTGCTATGCCTCGCCCTTCCACCATGTCTCGAGCTTGGACTTTCTTTTTGCTTGACCAGGTCATTTCATCTCTTCCTTTCCCTCCTTTTACTTTGATATTAACATCTCTTTCACTTTATACCTCCTGAATCACCACCACATGTGAAGGAACTACGGACACAAGTCAGCAAGAAGGGTTGTTTAAAAAGTGAGTTTATTTGTGTTGGCTGCAGTTGCTAACTTACATAATTCTGGTGCTGGCTCGGTGTCAACGGAAGCTCTGTACCTGGCGGAGAAGGGGAACGACTCCACACTCTGGAGCTCAGCTTGTGGGTATTTTGGCAGGTTTTGTCACAAGGCCACGGCATCGGTCGCCATCACCTTCCTAGGCTGTGGTTTGCTATGCGCTGCT
>NW_026555573.1:0-59354 GCF_029017545.1 Prosopis cineraria | reverse complement strand
TATTAGATTCGTAGGTTAAGCTTTGAAAAATTAAGTCTAACCTATTTAACTAAATAGATCTAAGTAATGGTTTGAACTTGGCCTAAGTCCATTCAGTGGCATAGGATAGATTGGGCTTGAAATAGGTTAGAATGTAAGCCTTTGATAGAGGCCTTAGCATATTCCCACCCCTACCCATGTGGTACATTCAGTTTTAGTGTTGCTAATTTTGAAATAATCAGCAAATTATTTATATAAAAATAAAATATTTTATCTTATTTTAGAGAATTTGTCACATCCAGTACAGACACCAAATAACTTTTTTATATACGAAGACACCAAATAATTTTATTTCCATAAATTGTTATATACCGTGAAATTTTAAAAAATTTAAAATATATGTTTTGTTTTAATTTTTTTTTTCCTTCCGTATTGTAAAGGCAACTTATTTTTATCCATTTTACTTTCTCATGTAAATTTAAAATATAAATAAAAAACTATCTACAATAACTTGTTTTATCCCTCAGATAATTACCTCAGAATTTGTTATCCATGCATATATCATTTCCAGATGTCTTATCCACACATAAATTAAAATATACATAATTGCGTGTTCTATTTTATAATTTTTTAATGTAAAAATAAATTATATTTTATAAATTTTAATTTATTTTATGAATTATCCTTACATAAATTAAAACTTAAACCACAACATTTCCTGGTTTAGAATTTATTATTTCATGCACATAAAAAATATAAAAACACTCTTTTTATTTCTGAGTCTATTACCAAAGCTAAAATTTAAAAACTACACAATCTCAGATTATGTTAATATGCTTCTTTTTTGGCCAAAACAAATTATTTTAATATGATATTATAAGCATATAATGAAAATATTTCCCCCTCATTTTTCAATATAACAAGTCAACTAAATTTTTAAAATATAAATAAAAAATAATTTTTAAATGTATGTTATGATTAGGACGTGCCTTACTGTGATTGACCCTTTACCTACAACAATGTTAAAGCACTTATTTGACCAATTTTTTTTTTAAACAAAGTTCAGTTAAAAGAAATGAAAATGTTACTATTTAAATAATTATTCATGTGCAGTAACCTTTTATTATACCTCACTGTACACATTATGATTGACATTGATTTTAATTTTATATTTATTCTTACATGTCTTTAGTGTAATTGTTTCCAATTTTCAATACAAATTTGTTATTTGATCATTGAGGAATATTCTCTCAATTTGCCAAATTGTGTGGTAGAGAGAGACCACTGGAAAGACAAGTCAAAGATTATTTTGGCCATACGTGCATTAAAAACATTAGTTCAGAGAATACATTGAACGCAGCACTTGGAAGAGACGATGAGACATTTGGTGGGTGGCTATCTGATGCCAGAAAACATTTGGTTTTATTATTTTTTTCCCGACAGAGCACGTTTTTTTTAATAATTATTATTATGTGGTGTGGTATTCATTCCTGTTTTTAACTTGGGGGCTGTAATGTGGCTTGAGAATAAGAACTCTACAACGGATAGTGAACTGGGATTTAACAAAAATTAATAAAACTAGAGAGTCTCTCAAGTTTCAAATTTTTAATAAAACAAATTATAAGCAGAATTTTTTTTCCCGGTTTTTAGACCTGGTGCGGTTGGAATTCAAACAATTACTTTAAGAGGAATTCTATAAATTCAAACATTCTGATTTCAAATTATATTTTTGCCCAAGAAAAACTAAATTTGGATGCATCAGCGATTCAGAGCCAATATTTGAAGAGGATTGGGGAAATCTATTAAGGTTTAAATTGATATTTTATGACCAAATTAAAGAGTAATCTTTTAATATTAAATTAAAATTCATTTTGTTGAAGCATAAAATTCAAAGAGTGTGATTTTTACTAAAAACCTTGAACCATTAGTAATTTATTTTTGAATTGTACCGTTAATTTGGATATTAATTAGTTAGAAATATTAACCATTCATTATCCTCAATATTTATAGCAGAGGACGGAAAAATTATGGCCATTGTTCAAATTCAAATTATGACACTATTTAGATAGGATTATATTTTACTAGATACTGGATAGCTAAGAAAACCCCTTTTTTATTTCGAATATATATATATATAATATACACACATTAAAAAAAAGAAACCTTTGTTTCAATGTTTTGTAGGAAACACAATATGTTCCTTGTGATTTGATTGAATTGCATTTTGTTTTTAGTCTTTATAATTTTATTTTATTATTTCCAGTCATCATAGTTTGATCAATCTGCAATCTTAATCTTTATAATTTTAAAAATATACATAAACAACATGAGATAACACTGATGGAGGTAGTTTTGCTGTAACCATACTAATTTCTTTGATGACACGCTAAAAATATGTTGATGACATAAATAAATTGACCAAGCAAGATTAAAAATAAAAGGTAAATGAAAAAAATATTTTAAATTTGGCTTAAACAAAATACAGGAGATAAGTATATATTAGCAAAAAACTGCGGATTAAATACATGTTAGTAAATTAATTCTGTTAGTGCCACTCATGGTCCTTATATGTATTTTTAAAGCTACAAGAACTAATAGGACAGACGAATCAAACTAAAAGAACTAAGAATAATGAAATAAAAATAGAGACTAAAAACAAACGCAATTAAGTAAAACTAAGAACACTAGTACATGTTTGATTTCAAGTTGGTTTTAAATCAAAATTACATGTAAGAGTGACTTGTCTTAAAATTGCAAAATCATTTTTGCAACGAGAAAACAAACTTGCACTAAATGCATCTCTCTCAAATAAAAGATAATTATTGGGTCCTTTGACCCCCTTTATATAAAAAAAATTATATCCAATTTTTCATATGATTTATACATGTGTGTGTGTGTGTGTAAGTCTCAAGTATCCCTTATTACTAAGTACAAATCATCCGTATTGGGTATCATTCTAAGAGTTTAGTTCACCCAGATTTCATGTCTTAGATCATATTATCCAGTATTTCAATCAAACACAGCGATATGATACTTCAATATAATAATAGTTCGGAGTATATATTAGATAAGTAAATACTACTCCTCTGTTTAAAAATGTAAGACATTTTAATTGAATCTTACCCCCAATAAAATAGTTATCGTTTTATTAATTAACCATTCTTTTCATATTTATCCCTATTAAACCTTACAATAAATATAAAGTTATTATCAATAGGGACACTTTTGGAAAAAAAAACAATGATTACACATCGACAAACTAAAAATATCATACATTTTTTAAGGGAGGAGTACTTTTTTACAACAAAGTATACATGCGTCTGCCTAAAACTAGAATATTTATCATATTTTAATTCAAATATTTAACAGCAAAGACACAAGAAAGTGAATGAGATTAACACAAACAGTAAAATAACGCAGGGTTTGAAGGTTGTATCCAAATCAGGAGGTTAACTAAATGCTTAAGCATAGAAAATACAGAAAGCGAGGCGGGTCAGTAGCCCTAAACAATGTGAAGAAACTACATTGGTGAACATTCACTTTAGCAAAGACTATTATTTAGTAAGCATATACTTACAAATCTAACATGCTAGCGCCTGCAGGCCTCAATTACCTGAAAGAGGCTTCCGTGCCAGAAAGAAATACATTGGTGTGAAAATCTCTTTCCTGAAAATAGACACGTTCATGTCAAGTTTCGGGCTTTCAGGTAAAGTCATGCGCTTAAATAATAATAAAATATTTAGTAGGTAGAAAAATATTGTTTAAAAATACATTTTTCATTTTCTTCTTAAAGAAATACTTTTTGGTCCACCAAGTATTGTTTAAGATTCATTTTTTCTTTTCTTTCTTCTTTCTTTCTTTTTTTTTTTGGGGTAGGGGGTGGGTTTGGTTTCGGAATTGTCTCCTAGTCATGCGTATAGGTTACTAATCACAATGAGAGAGAGCATTGTCTGAAGTTATAACATAGAACTGTTTAGATTTTGACTGTCCAACAGCCTAGTTGTTCTTTTCCCTATTGTTTTTTAAAAACTGTTTTATCAATTTAAAAAAAAATTTTTTTGCGATGGTTTGAGAGAAATTGATTAAATTAACTATATTTTTCAATAACTAAATATAGTGTGCTTTGAAAACCAGAAAAATAAAATGAAAATAACTTTAAGATGTTTTCATTTTTTATTTTTAAAAACAAGAGTGAACAATTTTGAAAACAATTAAATCCAAAGCACATATCCATGAGTTTTTTAAATTTTTTTGTTTTTAAAAATAGAAACCAAATGGATTCAAATTTTCTAATTTATACGTTTGTGGCTAACATCCAAAGTCTGCTTCTTTTATAATTAATCAAAATATTAAAATTTCTAAAAGAGGGATAAAAAACTATCGTCATCAAATTCTGAATGGGACGTTTGGTGCAAAATGAGAATGAAAAAGAGAATGAGAATTGGAAAGTTTTTTGCCATAAGTATATGAAGCTCCCTTTCTAAGGAAATCATTTTCCGATCTATCAAACACAATAAAAAGGCTTTCTCTCATCTTTTCTGTCCATCAAATCCATTTTCTATGTATCAAACGCAGCCTAAATTTAATCAGCAGTTCAGATATGTAACCGATGGATTAAAAATAAATACTTACTTGCCACCTTCAACAAGTCCCTCCGCAGCCTTTTCTAGAAATTGTTGAACCCTGAGACTTCCCTTAGGTGCTAGTCCGAGATACTCCAGAGTCTTGACCTAGAAATAAATTCAGAGAGCCAATCAACCAATATACAACAACAATAACAAGCCTTATTCTACAGGTGGGATTGGTTATATGTACTGTGTGACGCCATTATGCTATGTCAACACTATCTCAAAGACATGAAGGAATGTTAGCTTTGATACCCCCCGTATTTTTTTAGTTTCTGCCTATATATCTCTCTACTGTGCTAATATTAAGAAATTTTCATATCGATTAATTGGCTGGCTGTGATGAAGATTTTAAATATTAGCACAGTAGAGAGAAGTATAGTTTGCGAATACTTACATAACAACCAGCCAATCAACCAATGCAAAAATTTTAAATATTAGCACACTAGAGAGGTACACAGGTAGCTCTGATCAATAAACTAAAACCGATAGGGTAAGTATCAGATCTAACATACGTGTCTTCGTGAGAGTACATGTATCCTATAACTTTTAGCAACATGCAGACATTTTAAGAATACAACGGTGATCAGTAGTATTACCATGTTTCTGGTGAAAAGTCGGCCAACGTATGTCAGACGGAAACTACTCATCGAGAAGTGATTTGTATCTAATGGCAAGTACCAAGGGATAGCAGAATCGACCGCAATATCTTTTTCCCAGATGATCTTTGTAAAAGGAACGAACATACCACTCAGCCAACTACATTGTCCATCTTATAAATGTTCAAACAATAAGCTTATGGTAACAACAGGCGGGTGTTCACCTCAAATCCTGCTTGCTTTAGAGCTTCAAGACACTTTGAGGTCAACCTAATGTCGGGAAGCCCATCACCGAGCTCAATTTCTGCCTGTACATATGAATTTTAGTTTCCAAATTTAAAACCTTGAGAATGAATAAGTAATGTCAAATAAAATTCTTTCAATTCTTCTGCATCATACCTTTATTTTTTGGTGTTCTTGATTACTGGGGTCAAAGGCATCAGTCATGCACCACTCATACGCAGCAAAATATTGGCCTGGCTTCAACACTCTATAGATTTCTTTATAACATCCATACTAACCATATCAGGAAACAAAAAAATAGAAAGAGAAGAGAGTTAAACTAAAAATAAAAACAAAAGAAAGGAGTAAAAACATCAAACTTTGTTGAACATGATTAACTGCCACATACAGCATCCGGAGCATGGCAAGTAGCTTCAATTGCATATATTGCATCAAAAGAATTGTCTGGGAACGGCATTTTCATGAAGTCGGCCTGCATTATCAAAATATATCATCATATTATTAAAGAGTCCACTTTAACACAATTCACTGAAATATAAAAATTGAAATTCGAAACATCAACCTTGACAAAATTGCAAGTCTTATCCACTCCAGTTCTGCGATTGAGCTCCTGTAGACAAACGTGTTAGTAGGTATATAAGATTAATTATCAAGAACTATCATCTATAGACCACAGAATATGCAAATCTGCACGATTCCTTTATGAACAAGGAATATCACATTGTCAAACAAGTACCACAAGATTGTCATGAACGTGTGCTTAATGCTTTATCAGAAAATATAATTTCAGAAACATGGGATACAGATACTAAACCAATGTTCATAATTTATAACAAGTCATCAACTAGATTCAAGGATAGTACAAAAAGATCAAGATGACACTGCATACCTTTCCTCTGGTTATTTGATACTCATTGTTGTTCAATCCTATAATTGATGTCATGCTGCACAAATAGAGTAAAGCTTGTAACTGCAATTTTACTCGCGAAAAGGGAAGCTAGACATATTAGGATTACAACGCATTTACACCTTCCTCACTAATGTAAACTATCTCTATGACGAGAGATTCCAATTGAAGGAATATGAATATGGATATTGTTTTGGCATAAAGTAATTCTTCATCACGTATATTCTTTTCCAATAAATATGAAGTCATTTTATAGAGTTTATTGAATATATTCTCGTTATACCCCAAAAAGCAAGCTGAATAGAGAGGCGAATCAGAGTATAACCCAATTATGAAAACTGAATAAGCAATAACTATCAAAGAAAAAAAAATACAGGAAGATTAGCAAACCTGAATCGAGCAATTTCCCTCATAGGTCCCCCAATTCCACATCCAACGTCCAAAACCTAAATTTAACCAAAAAAAAAAAGAATTCTAAATTATTTTCTATGAAAAATATTTAATAATTTCTTTTAAGTTCTGCCATCAAATTATTATTCAATAATAATATGACAAATGTGGAATTTTACAAACAAGTGAATTGCTTTTACAGCTTATTGTTGCGACGTTAGGCTTTTTTTTTAATTCGGAAGTCTTTTTTTTATTTGTTGACCTGCAAAGACATCAGAAACAATGCTCAAGTCTAATCCAAAACAGAAAACCATATACAAGTAATGAATACAAACACCTTCTGTCCAGGCTTCAAACCAAGTTGTAAAGCAAGAAAGTGCTCATGTCGCTTGATGCTTTCTTGCAGAGATTCCCCTTTCCATCTTGATAACCAAGAAAATAGCAGTGTGAATTAGTAATAAAAAAAATTAAAATAATTGTACAATTTGTCCAAGAATGAGGCAAACGGACACCTGGGTGCAAAGTGGAAAGACTCCCCCCAGCCAAATTCATAAAAGCTGGTAACAAGATCGTAGTATTTATTAACCTGCAGGACACATAAAAATCTTAGTTTTTTGTTTTCTATATACAATCAAGTTGATTCTAACTAAGATAAATCATAGAAAATTCCCAATTTCATAAAAGCACAGGTTATTAAGCTATAAGCTAATCATCCAAACCAGCCTTGCTTGATAACCAATGTAACTACTTAGGTGTCTATATATATATATATATTGTTTGAGTAAACTACCTGGATAGAAAAATAGTAATTTGGAAATTGTTTCAATGCCACATAATTTGAAAATCTTTCAAATTGCAGAAACCAAAAAAAAAAAAAAAAAGTATGTGACAATATTAAGACGAAGTTTATACTGAACTGTAAGCCAGAAGTTTAGCCTATTACAGATGTCAATAAAGCTTAATTGTAAATCAACTTGACAATGTGATGAGATGATAGGGTACTAGGTGATAAAACCGGCAAGGATATCTCAGTAACATTCACAAATAGTTTCAGCATGATCTTGGGGAAAAAAGGGATGATTGTAAATCCTGTAGATGTACATTTGTCATGGGGCACTCTAGAATCAGATAAAGTTTGACGTAGCTTATAGCATGTAGATGACACGAAGGTTAATTAGCGCAAGATATAGAGAAAACTTCAAAATGTTGATTGCTAAATACGAGTATCTCTAAGTTCTCACCATATCGGTGTAGTTGGCTTTTCTCTCTTCCAAATCACCTCCATAAGAAACGTGATACTTCTCATACCTGAAACATAACTTTGGAACTTCAGACCACGGAGAGCAGCAGTTAATACAACCAAATCTCAGGTATTTTAATACAGCAACACTTTTATTTACTTACATACATATATAATTTATATGGATCAATTTTCACAAGTAACCAAGTAACTAATGTAGTAAAATTTTCAATTTTCTCCGCATCACTCCTTTTTTTTTTTTTTTTGTAGTTGGTCAAGTAGTGAGGGGGGCACCCTGGGGGGGGGGATTTGGCCGTCTCCTTGTGCACAATTTAACCAGCCCACTTCTCCGTCTGGTCACCAGCACGGCATCTATGCTTGATCTAGCAGAGTCAACGAAATTCCTTTGGACCAAACCTTCTGGGTTTCACTAATCCTTGTTTAAACGAATCAAATTTAGATATTTAGTGAGTGCCAATTCAATCCCACATTGAGGAATTTTGGAATCACTATTCAAACAAACTAGGCCTAAATCACCCAATTTATTCTAATCACCAATTTCCCCAGTGGCTTGGCTAAGCGTAATCCAAACATTGACTATCAGGTGCAGTTGTGTGAAGGTGATAGTTCGGTACACTATGACGCAAGGATCACTATGATTCATTAAAATAGATATAAAGTAGTGGAATTTATTGGCAAATCCATTTTTGGCAAGTTTGTATCGGTTCTTTGAACCTATATAAAATAAACCATTTTAAGTCGTGTACCTATGTCGGTTCTTTTTACCCATTATTGGCACACCCAGTTCTAGTAGTGGGTAGTTAGGTGAGGCATGACATTTGACTTTCCGCTCAAAAAAAAAAAAAAGGAAGTAAAAACATCCACAAGCAGAATCATCTGGCAAATGCATTGAACAGGACACACAGACTGACAGCTAGTCGTTTTCCACAAGCCCAAAGAAGGCATCACGCATCAATCAGAAGCATATAGCATCAGGACCAGCATAACAGGATTTCCTACATTCTTCTTTTCTAAGATAATCAACGTTAATACGAATGCCACATTTTCCCCCCTGGATTATTATTTCCATCGATATAAGGCTAGAATGAAGTATAATCTACACTGGGAATCAGAGAGAAAACGAGACCCCCCACTAAGATACAAATTAAAACATCAATGCAAAAAACAAAAAAAACAAAAAAGAAACAAACAAACGAACAAAGAACTGTCATTGCAAGAAGCAAAACCGAGACTCGCAGCTTCAAATCAGAAAGATAATTGAGAATATATACTTGTCAACAGCAGACAGGACTTCGGCTTTCTCAATCTTTCCTCCGACACCATACGCCAGATCCAACGCGCCAGCTTTTGCCATCTCTAGCAGATTTCAGAACGAACTGTCAAAGATCTAAACAGTAAACACAACACCAAAAAGAAAAATCAGTAAAAAGTACAACCCACGAATTAAAATCATCAAAACAAACAAATCAAACCACCAAGAAAAAAGAAGAAGAAGTAAATGTACATGCAGAAGCAGAATGCATTGAAAACAAATTTGAGAAATGAGTTTAGAAGGAAATGCACTACAAAGGTGATGAAAAATGGAGTAAACCTGTAAAAGGAAACGATCTTCGCCGTCAAAGAATCGCGATGACAGAGAGAAAAAGGAAGCGGAAAAAGATGAAGGGAAATTAGGTAAAAGAGGAATCAGGAATTGAAAAGAAAAGCAAAACGAATTGTGTGTGATGTGAGCGAGCGTGAAGAAGTTTGGTTGCGTCGAAGAGTAGAGGCCACTTCCGTCCACGTTCCGAGTAAAGTAACAGTCGCGGTAGTGGGCCCCTCCATCTGTTTCAAAAACTAATTCATTTAATATTTTTTAGGAAAACATAATCTTGAGTATGCTCAAGTTTTGCTAGATATTTTTACACTTTTTTTTAATATTTTAAATTTTTATAATACTATTTATGAAAAAATTTAAAACGTTCCAAAAAAATATAGAAACTTATATTACTGCAAAAAAATGCAGAAAATTATAATAAAACTCAAACAAAATATAGGAATAGAGTTATGTTTTTCTTATCACTTTCTTCATTAAAAAATATTATTTTTTTAAAGTGTTTTCATTAAATAAACTATTTTATATTTTTTTAAGGTAAAATATTTTATTAAATAAAAATAAATATAAAAAATAAAATTAATTTAAAATTAAATAACTTATTTATTAAAAGTTAAATTTTGATTAAAAATACTTTATAACTTTTAATTGAAGGAGTTTTTATTAAAAAATATGATAAAATTTGGAGACACCTCTGTCGGTGGGCAAGGGATGTCGCTTTTTGTTTTATTTTTTATTTTCCTCCTTATTTTTCCTTTTATCACATCAAAAGTTTTTAATTGTTCAAATTTAATTTACCATAATAATCTACCATAAAATTATTATTATCATTTTATATAAAATATTATATTTTTAAAATATTTAGATGAAAATTTTAATAGTTCAAATTTATTTATATATTTATAATTAAAAATAAAATAATAATTTCACTAAATATTAAATTAAACCTGTTAAAATTTTGATTCAAGAGTGGTGAGAAAAAAAGAGGAAAATGGAAAATAATGAAAATGGAGACATCCCTCCCCATTTATTTTTCTGACCCTCAAATTTCCCCATGTTTTTCTTTATTATTGTAAGATCAAATATTGTCAAGATTTCAAATTTAATTGTTAATAATATTATTTTTATAATTTTATACAAAATATGTCATTAAAATATTATAGTTTTAAAATATTTATATTAAATTTTAATAATTTAAATTTATTTATATATTTTATTTAAAATTAAAATAATAATTTATTAAATATTAAATTTAAATTGTTAAAATTTTGATTTTATGATGATGAGAAGAAAAGATGGAAAAAAGAAAGTGAAAAAAAAAAAAGACCATTTATCTCCCTATCCCGAGATCTACGCGTGATTAATCTTGAAAAATATTGCAGCTTTCGAAGAAGAACGAGCTTTCTCATGACCTGTCGATGTTGTCCTTTCAGTGAATCACATTTTCAATATTTTATTTCCCACAATGTTAAATAATTTTCTCTGGTGAAGCCTGGAGAATTTGGATTTGGATTCTCCATGCTTTGTAGGGGGGAAACACGATAAAATAAAGCGAAAAATGAGGTTAAAAACATAACTCAGAAAAAGAACTTAGCATTGTCTTTTAAATTTAAATACAAAGTCAGGGGAAAACAAAAAAAAAATTAAGTCAAGTTATGCTAGAGAGTTAAAATACAATTTTATTCTTAAATTTTTTTTCAAGGAGCAATTTTGCTCCTATATTGATACACATGTGAAATAATTTTATTTTTAAACTTTTTTTTAGGAGCAAAAAACTGTTTCTACAAAGTACCTAGCACTCCTCAAAAAAATAATTTAAAAATAAAATTGTCACATTTATTAGTACAAAAGTAAAATTATTCTTGAAGAAAAATTCAAAATTAAAAATGTATTTTAACCCTAAAACAAATCTCAAGAAGATTTTTGGAAGAACCTGCATTGCAGAACATGAAAGAAAATATATAGTACAGTAACAAAAAGGTATCAAATATATATAAATATATATTAAAAACATCATTGTTATATTAATGGCATATCATCTTCATGGGACCTTAACAAAATTGACAAGTGGTCCGGTCTTTTCAGGCCTCTTACATTCTAAGATCAAGTTTGGAAGAAATGAGCTGTAGGTTGTCCAGATTTCTTGAAGTACAAGAAGACATTTATTTATTATTTCAGTATTTTTTTAATTATTGAAATGAAGAGGAGATATGATTTGGTACTTTGGTGAATAATAACATGGCATTGTTTTTTAAATACAATTTTACGTAAAAAACCTTGCCAAAAAAAAAAGAAAAAAGTAGTCAAGCTCTATCTAAGTTTAAAAATATTTTTCAAAATTGGTGATTTTGAGAATGCTGTTGGTTTTATCTTGAGCTAGACAATCGGTACAATTATTTCTTCTTTAAACACGTGATTAAAGGGGATCATCCAATTTTTAATTACAAAAGCCCCGACATTGTTGAGAATTTCATAAACAAGGTTTTCATAGGAAAAGTTATGTCGAGAAAGCGTTAAAGATTGAAGATAATCAGAGAATAAAACAACTTTAGCAAGCTCACTGCAGAGATTATGGCCTTCAGAGTACCCAAAAGTTTTAATCCCTTTATCTCCATATATAAAAAGAATTTTAAAATTTTTTTTATTTTTAAATATAAGAAGTTGTTAGTATATTTTGTAATGAATAGATTATTATATCCTTATTAAATTAAAAAGAGAAAAAGATAAGTACTTTTATAAATTTACTTTAAAAAAAGAAATATATTTTTTTATTCACAATAATTACGGGCAAAATTAAAAAATTGCTATGCTTTTAATTAGATAATCAACTTTTATTGATTTACATAATTCAATTAAAAACATTTTATATAGAGTATATTAATGCTTTGATGGTAATTAAAATATTTGGAGAAGCCTCGGGCTCAATTATCCTGATAATCAGGGATAAAACCACCACAAGCGCAGCACTATAAGCGAGAACCTGCATTGTAGAACATGAAAGAAAATATATAGTACAATGGAGAAAGATGTCAAATGTGGAAGATGAGTTGCAGATTTTTCACTATGTTACTTCTCTCAAATGTACTTGTGAATGAGCTCTTCATCCCAATTTCTCTTAAAATAAGCTCTTATAATAATTGTCAATTATTGAATTATATAATGAAAAAAATTTATATAATTAGCTTTATATATTTAATGTATTTGTTTCCAAATAAATCAAAGTATGTATGTATATATATATATATATATGAATCTTTTATAGGTTATTTATTCTATAATAAACCCATACTTTTAACATATTAAGATCAACTTGTTATGATTTGATTAGGCATGAGTATATTAAGTATTTAAGTTTACATACATATAAGTCTTGCCCTTATATAATTACCATACAGCATTGTGTTATATATATATATATATATATATACTCCCTTCATTAAAAAATGTAAGGCATTTCTAATTGAATCTCACTTTTTAATAAAGTAGTTATCTGTTTTTAAATTAACCCTATCTTTTCATATTGACTCCTATTAAACACATTATAATATATATAAAATTATTCATTAATAAGGACACTTTTGAAAAAACAACAATGATTACACTTCAAAAAACTAAAAATACCTCATATTTTTTAATATCTAACTCCTCAAAAATATTTTATATTTTTTAACAGAGGGATTAAAAACATCATTGTTATATTAATGGCGTATCATCTTCAAGGGACCTTAAGAAAATTGACAAGTGGTCCAATCTTTTTAGACCTCTTAAACTCTAAGAGCAAGTTTGAAGAAAAATAAGCTCTAGGCTATCCAGGTTTATTAAAGTATAAAAAGACATTTATTTATTATTTTATTTTTATTTTTATAGATTATATATTCTATAATAAACCTATATTATTACTTTTTTTAAAATATTAAGATTTACTTGTTATGATTTGATTAGGCATAAGCATGTTAAGTGTATAAGTTTACATACATATAAGTCTTGCCATTATATAATTACCATACAACATTGTGTTATATATATATATATATATATATATTCCCTCCATTAAAAAATGTAAGGCATTTTTAATTGAATCTTAATTTTTAATAAAGTAGTTATCTATTTTCAAACTAACCCTATCTTTTTATATTTACCTATATTAAACACTTGACATTAAATATAAAATCATTCATTAGTAAGAACACTTTTAAAAAAAATGACAATGATTACATTTTAAAAGATAAAAAATACCTTATATTTTTTAACATCCAACTCCTTAAAAAATATTTTATATTTTTTAATGAAAGAATTAAAAACATCATTGTTATATTAATGGCATATCATCTTCAAGGGACCTTAACAAAATTGACAAGTGGCCCAGTCTTTTTAGACCTCTTAAACTCTAAGATCAAGTTTGAAGAAAAAAATAGCTCTAGGCTATTCAGATTTATTAAAGTATACAAAGACATTTATTTGTTATTTCAATTTTTCTTAATTATTGAAATGAAGGGGGGATACGATTTGGTACTTTGGTGAATAAGAACATAGCATTGTATTTTAAATACAAGGATTCGGAAAAATCCTTGCAAAAGAAAAAAAAAAAAGCAAGCCATATCAAAGTTTAAAAAGATTCTTCTAAAATGGTGATTTTAAGAATGTCATTAGTTGTATTTTGAACTAGACAATTAGTACAATCATTTACTTCTTTGAACATGTGATCGAAGATTATTATTCAATTTTTAATTACAAAATCCTTGATGACATTGAGAGCTTTATAAAAGGGGGCGTTCATTGAAAAAATTATGTTGGATAAGCATTAAAACTTTAAGATAATCAAAGTATGTATTGACTTTTGCAAATTTGTTGCAAAGATTAAGGCCTTCAAAATGGCCAAAAACTCTGCATCATTGCTCGGGTGATAATCAAGACATTTGAAGAAATCTTTAGGCCAATTAGCTTGGATGATTTGTAGATAACAACATGAAAAAAAAAATTGGTAAAAAGTGACTCAACAATCAAATAATGTTTGGGTTGATGGAAATGAAATATTAAAAATAAAACAAATGTTATAAAAAAAAGTAGAACAAATGTTTGTTTGTTATAAAAAAAATTAATTTGTAATTGATCCTAAGTAAGGTTCATATAAATTTAAAAAATAGAAAGGATATTTTTTTTAAAATATCATGTTGATCCCTTCCTCATAAAGAAGTGGATCCTACACAAATGCATTTCTCACACGGCACACACCACACCCACAAGATTTTTTGTTCCCCCCTTTTTTCTGCCTGAATTTTTTTTTTGGTTCCCATTTAATCATGTGGAAGTTTGATTCTTTAATCTTTTGCATCAAGAAGTATGGTTACAAGAATGGGTACTGATAAACCAAAAGATTATTAGCAAAAAAAAGAGCATTGTATTTAAAATGAAAGAGAAATAGAATCAATGCATTTCACTTTGAAAATTATAACTAATTTTTTAAACCTGCTATGTTTAGAATTACTCTCTCTGTTAAAAAATGTAAAGCATTTTATGAGGGGTTAGATGTTAAAAAATATAAGACATTTTTAATCTTTCAATGTATAATCATTGGCTTTTTTCTCTCTCAAAAGTATCCCTATTGAATAAATCACTTTATATTTATTTTAGGATGAAATACCATATTAAATAAGAGTAGATATAAAAATATAAGGTTAATTTAGAAATAAGTAACCACTTTTTTTTATGGTGAAATTTAATTAAAAATGCCTTACATTTTTTAACGGAGAAAGTATATAGTAATAATCATAAGTAAGGATGGAAATAGGCAAGGCTCCCGATACATCTTGGCTAAGGGTGTTCAAAACCAATCAAAATCGAAAGGATCGATACAAACCAACCCAAACCAAAAGAAATCGATCAAAACTGAACAACAATAAAGCCTGCTTTGGTTTTTATAATATGAGAATCGATTGGTTTGGTTCAAGTTTGATTTTGAGTATAAGAAACCGAACCAAACCGAGCCAAACTTAATTAAAAAATATTACTTATTTATTTATTAAATATATAACCATTTATCTACAAGAAGCATTTTATTTTAAATTTTTTATAGTAATGGATAAACATTTTTAAAGGACTTGAATGGAAATGCATAATATTAAATAATTATAACAATGATGCTATGACCATCATTTAATTATTTACAATTTGCAAGTCTCAGTATTCAATTTATCTAAAAGAAGCATTTTATTTTAAATTTTATATAATAATTTTTTCATTATTTATTAAAATATAGATACATAGATAAACATTTTCAAAGGACTTGAATGAAAATGTATAATATTAAATAATTTTAATCTAAAAAACTTATATCAATTTTTATGATTAATTATCATTATCACATTGAAATTTTATTATATTTTTATACCTCTATTTATGAAAAAATGGAACAAAAAAGAATTAGATTTAATTTTAATACATAGCACCATTATGAAGATGGAAAAAAGAAAAAAAAATTAAATAAGTGCATTGAAACCCGATTTAGACCTTAACCAAACCAAACCAAATCGAAAATTAAACCAAACCAAATCGAACTCCATAAAACCGATCAGGTCCCAATTATGAGTAAACCAAATGGTTTGGTTCGATTTGATTTTTAGCCAAAACCAAACCAAACCAAACCGAGCCTATGAACACCATTCTTGACCTACTTTAGGCTGGCCTAGCTTATTTACTATAGGCTCAGGCCAGGTTTAGGCATTTAATTAAGTTTATTTAACTAAATAGGCTAAGTTTATTTCTTCAAGGCTTAGCTTATGAGCTCTACAGGCCGACCTATTTACACACACATATTATGTAATATATCACACACATCAATTTCGTCTTTTAATTTTTAATGAATCTATTCTTTTTATTTTTAATTATATTTTCAATTGGATTGAATTTATATATTAATTTTAATATTATTACTTTATTGTTGTAATGTATTGTAGTTAGTAAGTCTTTGTAATTATTATATATTGTAATTAATAAATCAAGTTATATATTGTATACTAATAGTTATAAAATATATTTGAAACGTTGAAAACTAAAATGTAAGCTTATTTAAAATGTTTACTTTTAAGTAGGCTTTTAGGCCAGGCCAGGCCTTAGGTAGGCTCAAGCCCGAGCCATGAAAAAAACTTTACACAAGCTTTAGGTTAGACTCAAGCTTTTCACTTACCATACAGACTTATGTCCATTTGGCCAAAGCTTAACTTGGCCTAGTTTATTTCCATCCCTACAAGGACCTGACAGATTAACTCTTACCACAATTTCCACAAGATCAACATTCCCTCTTGGTATATTTGTTTCAAACATTATTAAAATACTCAATTATAAATTTTAATCTTAATTCAAACTCCTAGGTTATTACATTTTACATGTGCAAATATATGAAAGAAAATTACATTTTATTAAAGATCAATTGCATATTGTGAAAGACAAGTTGCATATGTTTTTAAAAGAATCCATAAGGGAAATTAGCAAGAAATATTCAAATATGAATAAATAATATTCAAATATGTGAAGGAAAATTGTATTTCATTGAAAATCAATCGCATATCTCGGAGACAGGTTGCATATGCTTTCGAAGATATTTATAAAAAAAATTAGTAAGAGATATTCAAATAATATGTACAAGTAATATTTGAATACATGAAAAAAAAATTACATTTCATTAAAAATCAATCGCATATAGTGCAAAAAAAAATTGCATATCTTTCATTGAAGATAATTTGCATATATCATAAAAGAAACATTGTATATGACATATTGACACTAAAGCACCTCATGCTTCAAGACTTAATAAATTGACACCAAAAAACCTTATTTCACATGTTGACACCAAAAAACCTTATGTTACATATTGACGTTTAATAATTGATGATGAAAGACCTGTGACATATTAACAACCAAGAATCTTGTATAACATATTAACAACAAAAAACCTTACTCAATTTTTATTTTTTGTTTTTTTAGGCCCTTTACAGCATTTAACCTTTAATAATTATTGACAGCAAAGGACTTTTTTTTCAAAACAATCCCAAGTCCTTCTTAGCAGTTAGATTTCCGTTGAATTTTTTATTATAGCAATTTTCCCTTTTTCACTTTAAAAAAATAAAAAATACAAAATACAAAATCTGTACCGTCAAATTTAGTAAGCGGATGCGGAGGAGGGTTCCTCCTTAGGCCCCGTTTGGTTGGGGGGGAGGGGAGGGCCCCTCATTTTTGGTTAAGAGGAGGGGAGCCCCTCCCCTCCCCTCCCCTCATTTGGTTAGGAGGTCCTTCCCCTCCCCTCCAAAGCCTCTCCCCAATTTGGGGGAGCTCTCCTCTCCTCCCTTCCCCCTCCTCCCCCTCACCTCCCTTTTCCTCCCCTTCCCTCCCCTCGAACCAAACATACTTTTAGGAAGTCAATGCCGAACAAGGGAAAAAAAAAAGCGCACTGAGACAACTCAAACCTAATTGTCTCTCAAATATTTTGGGGGGTAAAAAAGCACTGAGTTTCACTGAGGACATTGAACAAACACCTTGCGTGTGCTCTCTTTCCCATCGCAAAATCGAATCCTTCAAACAGACAATCGAAAAAAGGACCAATCAAAGAGGAAGAAAAGATTGATTGTAGCCCCACCTAGACTTTATCATCCGGCTTTGATTCTTCAGAAGAAGGGAAAGTGTCCACCACTGCCGAACCAAGCGACGCCTCATGGTTTTGTTGTTGTTGTTGATGATGTTGATGGTCAGCGTTCATGGCGTTCTGAAGGTCCCTCAATCTCGTCCTCACCACGCTGGTGACCAAAACTGCCACAAAAACGAGCATGAGAAAGTTTTCAAATCGAACAAAGAAACAAAATCGAAAGGCAGTTGAATCAGAGCGGGTACTCGCGGCGGTTCCGATGGTCCAGATCCATAGGATCTTCAAGCCAGGGCTCTTCTCTTTGGGCATGTAGACGAAGATCGAAGATAAGCTAGGTTGTGCCTGCAAAAGTGAATTTGTGAGAGGAATAAGCGAAAATGAAGAAATTTTGCAGAAGAAGAAGAAGAAGAAACCTGAAAAGCCAAAACCGGAAGGGATCGGAATGCGAAGGATTAGCATTAGGGTGAAGAGAAGGGAAGTTACTCCCCAGTTCAGTCTCGCAGTGTGAGTGACAGATGTCAGATCCATGACGGGGTGTGATTTCCTTTCGCTAGGTTAAATTATTTTTCACATCAAGTTAGTTTTTATTTTAAAGAAATATTTTCATCTCTATTTAAAGAAAAAATAATAATAAAATTTTTTTAAATTATATAAATAATAATTTAATGAATGAAATTTTTGGGATTCTCTTTGTTAATAACTTTTTTAGAAAAAAGATTATTTTATTCTTACTAAAAATAATAAAATTTAATCAAAACTTTTATTTAAGAAAATTATAATTTTTATTTTATAAATCATAAGAGTTGAATTAAAAATTATAATTTATCAAGTATAGTTTTTATTATTAAAAAATAAATCTCAATGATAACTTTTGTTTTAAAGAATATCAACTTTTGTTATGTGAATCACAATAGTTGAACAAAAAATCATAATTCATCAAATGTAATTTTTATTATTGAAAAATAAATTCTTAAAATAATAAACTTCATTAACAATTTTTATTTAAAGAATTAAATTTTTTTAAAAAAAATTACAAGAATTAAACAAAAAATTATAATTTGTTAATAAAGTTAAAATAATTTTTTTGAAAAAAGTTATTAAAAAAAAATCTCTAGAGACTTTATTAATATTATGACATTTTAAAAAATTAAATTATTATTTACATAATTGAGAGAGATTTTATTATTTTTATATTTTATTTAAATTTTTAAAGAAATCAAAATATAAATAAAAATTGATAATTTTGAGACGGGAAAATTACAATGAAATTCTAAACAAAAAAATTAATTCCTTTTTTAATTTATTTTGCAGTCAAATTTCAACGTTTACATGTTAAAGCTCAATATTTATAAAAAGACAGAATTTGTAAGTAATTAATTTTTTTATCCTAGATCTATGTGCAATGTTCCCAAAACCTTTTGGGAAAATTATGTTAAATAGGTTTTAAAAATAAACCCATAAGATAGATAAAGGAAAATGGTTATAAAAATGTTAAGATATATGAGGATATTATGAAATTTAAAAGTCAGTAAATAATAAACCATGTTATAAAAAAATGAAGATACAAAAATAATATAAAATTAAAAAATATAAAAATAATATGTGATTTTTGTAAGGGTAACTGAATATAAAATAATTTTCATTTTATAAAATCTTTTTTTTCTGTTGTATAAAGAAAAAAAATCATTTTTCATAAAATCTCTAGACAACCTAAAAACTAAAGATGGTATTTGGGCCAAGCTCAACTAACCAATCCGAATTCTGAAATGCCCAAATAAATAATATTTTTAAAATATATAAAATATAATAAATATTAAATAATTATGTAAGTTTTATATTATTTTATACAAAATAACATATATTTGAGTGCACTATTATAGGTATTTTAAATAAATAAAAATATTTATATTTTCATATTTTTATTATTTTTAATTAATAAAATATCAAAAAATAATATTTAAAATATATTTTAATATTTATTTTTATATATTTTAAGACCCAATTATTTTTTAAAATTTTTTTGAGTCATATACATCATTTGAGTATCCAAAAAATATATTTTATATTTTTTACAAAATAAGATAATTAATTTTAAAAAAATTAAAATCAAAATAATTTTAAAAATAAAATTGGGACATGTACAAATTCCTACCTCTACTACTAGATCAACAAAATAAATAAAATAATATTTATAGATAATTAATTAGTTATCATCTACACCAGAGTTGATTAAAAATTAAGAATAAATTAAAGTAAATATCTCTTGTATGTAGGGTTAAATAAATAATTTTGAAAAAAATAACATTTTACTCATAATTAAATAATTTTGTTTTATATAATATAGTGATAACTATTTTTCTCTTATTCTTAAAAACAAAAAGTATAATTTACACAAAAGTTATTAAAAATTTTAAACTAATCAGGACAATATTTTTAAGTTAGTGGTTTAACCGTGATTGAATTAAGATCAACTTAATTATAATTAAAATAATTTAATTTAATTTAAATATTTATATATGATCATTATAAGAGCAATATTTAAAAAACTAAGATATTAATTTATAAGTAAAGAAAATATTCATGAATGAATTATACATAATATAACAAAACAATAATAGAGTTGCTTAAGTACAACGTTGATGAGTTATTATTTTTTATTTTATTTTTCTAATATTAAAATAATATGTTATGCTTAAAAAATTATTTAAAACTTAAAATTGGTTGCAAAAATAAAGAAAAATATTTTTAAAAAGTTTTAGATATTCGAGCTGACCAAATAAACTTAAAGATGTTTGGGCCAGGCTTGGTTATATGAACTTTTTAGAAAAAGTAGAATACTTTAAGTTCAATTTAAATAAATCTATCCTAAATTAAACTCAACTTAAATAAGTCTAACACATTCGAATTATTGGCTCTACTAAAAACTAATGATTGTTTAGGTTTAAATAAATGGGTTGTTAGCCTTTTTTTTTTTTGACCAAGCAAGGAATGGATTGTTATACTTGCCTTATGTAACATCCTGATTTTTAGATAATAAAAAAATTATGAAATTTAGATTTTATTGAGGATAAAAAATGATAATAATAGAAATTTATATTATTTGAGGTTATTCAAAAATAATAATATGGTTAGGCATTTAAATATAAATTAAAAATTTAAATTTAAAATCACATAAAAATATTTAGTTAAGATATAATTTTAAAATTTAGAATATATAAATAATTTTTTATGTGTGTGTTAGTAAAAAAAAAAAGAGAAAAGGTGGAAGGAACAAAAAAAAAAGAGGTGAAAGGTTGTTTTTTTTTTTAGGTCTCACATTGGTTAGATATGAGAAAAAAGAATGCCCCCTCATGTATAAAAGAGGAGGACACGCATCACTTGAGGCGGAAAAAAAAAAAAGCATTGAGCAATTTGTGAAAATTACAACTAATGACCCAAAAATTTTAATAATTAAATTTAAATCTATAATTTTTTTAATAATATAATTGTGGAACCCATAATCTCATTTTTAATTACAACATTGTGTTATATATATATATATATATATATTTTCTCCATTAAAAAATGTAAGACATTTTTAATTGAATCTCAGTTTTTAATAAAGTAGTTATCTATTTTCAAACTAACCCTATCTTTTTATATTTACCTATATTAAACACTTTACATTAAATATAAAATCATTTATTAATAAGGACACTTTTGAAAAAACGGCAATGATTACATTTTAAAAGATGAAAAATATCTTATATTTTTTAATATTCAACTCCTTAAAAGATGTTTCATATTTTTTAATGAAAGAATTAAAAACATCATTGTTATATTAATGGCGTATCATCTTCAAGGGACCTTAACAAAATTGACAAGTGGTCCAATCTTTTTAGACCTCTTAAACTCTAAGATCAAGTTTGAAGAAAAAAATAGCTCTAGGCTATTTGGATTTATTAAAGTATAAAAAGACATTTATTTGTTATTTCAATTTTTCTTAATTATTGAAATGAGGGGGGGATATGATTTGGTACTTTGGTGAATAAGAACATAGCATTGTATTTTAAATACAAGGATTCGGAAAAATCCTTGCAAAATAAAAAAAAAAAAGCAAGCCATATCAAAGTTTAAAAAGATTCTTCTAAAATGGTGATTTTAAGAATGTCATTAGTTGTATTTTGAACTAGACAATTAGTACAATCATTTACTTCTTTGAACATGTGGTCGAAGATGATTATTCAATTTTTAATTACAAAATCCTTGACGATATTGAGAGCTTTATAAGAGGGGGCGTTCATTGAAAAAGTTATGTTGGATAAGCATTAAAACTTTAAGATAATCAGAGTATGTATTGACTTTTGCAAATTTGTTGTAAAGATTAAGGCCTTCAAAATGGCCAAAAACCTCTACATCACTGCTAGGGTGATAATCAAGACATTTGAAGAAATCTTTAGGCCAATTAGCTTGGATGATTTGTAGATAACAACATGAAAAAAAAATTGTTCTCTGTCACGGGCTGAGAGTCTGGCGCAGCACACGGCGACCGTGCGACGTCCTGAAGGACCCCATAATCCTCAGGACAAGTCTTACCACATACGGATCACACTGGTTTCGCCCTGCCATGGGCTCATCAGGGAAGCGGCACTAGCCCCCAACCAGTTGTGTACTTAGTCCGAAGACTGAGGCAGAACGCACCCAATGCCAATGTCGTCCCCTTTACCCATATTGTGCGAGGCTAACCAGCGGATCGTTCATTACATTGGTCTTTACACGATCACGGAGATATCATCCGTGACATTCTCCCACACCCAATCTAGTACGCCCTCGTGCTAGGGGAGAAAGACTCCGCCCAAGGATCACACGTATAGTACTACCACAAACACATCAGCTTACTGCTGAATGGCCACCCGAGTTCTGCAATCTTCGGACCCACTCGCACCCGCGAGCCAACAGGAGTGGGGTCGACAACGGCCAACCTTCCCGCTCGAGTCCCCACTTTTGGACCCACATACTTGGAGGCCTTTCTGGAGCGGTGCCGAGGTTGACCAGTCCCAACGTGGGACCCCACAGGCACATGGTAGTAAAGTACGTCCTGCTCTGATACTACTCTGTCACGGGCTGAGAGTCTGGCGCAGCACACGACGCCCGTGTGGCGTCCTGAAGGACCCCATAATCCTCAGGACAAGCCTTACCACATACGGATCACATTGGTTTTGCCTTGCCATGGGCTCACCAGGGAGGCGGCACTAGCCCCTAACCAGTTGTGCACTCAGTCCGAAGACTGAGGCAGAACACCCCCAATGCCAATGTCGCCCCCTTTACCCATATTGTGCGAGGCTAAGCAGCGGATCGTTCATTATCTTGGTCTTTACACGGTCACGGAGATATCATCCGTGATATTCTCCCACACCCAATCTAGCACGCCCTCGTGCTAAGGGAGAAAGACTTCGCCCAAGGATTGCACGTACAGTACTGCCATAAACACATCAGCTTACTGCTGAATGGCCACTCGAGTCTTGCAATCTTCAGACCCACTCGTACCCACGAGCCAACAGGAGTGGGGTCGACAACGGCCAACCTTCCCGCCCGAGTCCCCACTTTTGAACCCACCTACTCGGAGGCCTTTCTGGAGCGGTGCCGAGGTCGACCAGTCCTAACGTGGGACCCCACAGGCACACGGCAGTAAAGTACGTCCTGCTCTTGAAACTGAGAAAATATACTAAGTTTATGCTTACCTTACTAACAACATCATTTACTAAGGCAATATACCTTTGATGTACTTGTTAACATCGTACAATACCTTACTAGCAACACAACTTGTTTATGCTGATCTTGCCATTCAGGGCAAGTCCGCCTCTGCCATGCTCGACACAGGAGCATCCCACAACTTCATAGAGGCTGAAGAAGCTAAGAGATTGGGTATCCAAGTTAACAAAGGAGAAGGCACCATCAAGGCAGTGAACTCCCCAGCCAAACAAGTCCTTGGGATTGCCAAGGATGTGAAGGTGAAGATCGGGGACTGGCAAGGTACGCTGTACTTTACTGTTGTCCCTATGGATGATTTCAAAGTTGTATTGGGACTTGCTTTCTTTTGCAAAGCACATGCCTTCCCTATTCCCGAAGCCAAGTCTATGGTGGTCATTGACTCCAACATAATTCGGGTAATTCCCTTGAAACGCTTGGAGAAACCCAGCCCTATGATTTCTGCCTTGCAATTCAAGAGGGTCCTCAAGAACTCAGAAGGGTATATTGCCACTGTACGTTCATTGGCCGAGGAAGAGGATGGCTCAACCAAGCCACGGGAAACCTTACCACCTTGCATCCAAAAGGTGCTACAGGAGTACAAGCATGTCATGCCCAATGAGTTGCCCAAGAAACTACCTCCCAAAAGAGAGGTAGACCATCAGATCGAGTTGGAGCCTGGTGCCAAACCACCTGCTTTGGCACCTTACCGCATGTCACCTCTAGAACTTGCAGAGTTAAGGAGACAATTGCAAGATCTCCTTGATTCAAGATATATTCAACCATCTAAGGCCCCATATGGTGCCCCAGTCCTCTTTCAGAAGAAGAAGGATGGATCGTTGTGAATGTGCATCGACTATAGGGCCTTGAACAAGATTACTATCAAGAATAAGTACCCGATACCTCTGATTGGTGACTTGTTCGATCAGCCTGGAAAGGTCAGGTACTTCTCTAAGCTTAATCTTCGATCCGGGTACTATCAAGTACGCATCGCCATAGGTGATGAGCCGAAGACAACCTGCGTGAGGAGATATGGAGCATTCGAGTTCCTTGTCATGCCCTTTGGACTGACGAACGCCCCGGCAACATTCTGCACGCTCATGAACAAGTTGTTCCACCCTTACTTGGACCCGTTCGTGGTGGTATACTTGGATGACATTATGGTGTATAGCAAGACTCTTGAAGAGCATGCTCAACACTTGAAGAAAGTCTTCCAGGTACTCTTTGATCACGAACTCTATATTAAGCTAAAAAAATGTTCTTTTGCCAAACAAGAGATGGACTTCTTGGGGCATAAGATCAAGGATGGGAAGCTCATGATGGATCCAACTAAGGTGCAAGCCATTCAAGAATGGCAGCCTCCTACTAAGGTCCCAGAGTTAAGATCGTTTCTTAGTCTGGTGAACTACTATCAACGGTTCATCAAGGGGTATTCAAAAATCACTGCTCCATTGACAGATTTACTCAAGAAGAACAAATCTTAGCAATGGTCACCGGATTGCCAGGATGCTTTTGAAAAGCTGAAGCAGATGGTCACGCAAGAGCCTGTTATGTCCTTGCCCGACTACTCCAAGACGTTTGAGGTACACACCGATGCCTCAGACTTTGCAATAGGGGGCATGTTAATGCAAGAAAGACACCCTATTGCATACAAGAGCCGCAAGCTCAATGACACGGAGAGGCGCTACACGATGCAAGAGAAAGAGATGTCTGCCATCATCCATTGTCTACGAACCTGACGTCATTACTCATATTTTTTGATACCTTCCTTCAATACATCAGCTCTCCCTAAGTCTGAAGGATGTAGGAGTATCATGGTGGCGGTTGATAGATTCAGCGAATATGCTACCTTTATACCAGCCCCAGCAGATTACAAGGTTGATGAAGCGGCATGCTTATTTTTCAAGCATGTCGTGAAACTATGGGGGATCCCTCGCAACATCGTCAGTGATCGAGATCCCCGATTCACCGGGAAATTCTGGAGGGAACTTTTCAAGTTCTTGGGGACAGATTTGAATTTCTCAACAAGCTTTCATCCTCAGAGCGATGGACAAACAGAGCGAACCAACGCTTTGTTAGAGCTCTACCTTCGGCACTATGTGAGCGCTTATCAACGAGATTGGGCTAAGTTGCTCGATGTGGCCCAATTCTCTTACAACTTGCAGCGAAGCGAGTCGACAGGTAAGAGCCCTTTTGAGATAGTTACCGGACAACAACCTCTAACCCCCAACGCACTTGCCACACCATACAAGGGAGACAATCCAGCTGCCTATAAGTTTACCAAGGAATGGCAAGAAGAAGCCGACATTACTCGTGCATGCCTGGATAAAGCTTCCCGAAAAATGAAGAAGTGGGCAGACAAGAAGCGGCGCCCCATTGAGTTTCAAGTAGGTGACTTGGTCATGGTCAAGTTATTGCCAAATCAATTCAAGTCACTATGCAAAGTCTACAAGGGCTTGGTCAGGAGATTTAAAGGTCCTTTCCCCATCATCAAACGTGTGGGAAAGGTTGCGTACCAAGTACAACTCCCTCCCAGGCTTAAGATTCATCCTGTGATTCATGTTAATCTCTTGAAGAAATACTATAGAGATGAAGAAGATCCATCTCGAGGTATCTCTAAGAGAGCACCGACAGCGATCGTCACCGAGTACGACAGGGAGGTAGAAGAAATCCTTGCCGATAGGGTGATCAGAAAGAGAGGAGTTCCCAACTACACTGAGTACTTAATCAAGTGGAAGGGTCAACCAGACTTTGAAGCTAGTTGGGAACGTGAAGACCTCCTGTGGCAATTCACTGACCAAATCCAACGCTACTAGGAGGAAGGCGCGACGAGGGCGTCGCGAAATCAAGTGGGGGAGAATGTCATGTTTCGTCATTTTTCACAAGGTTAAAGAGGTCCAGAATGCTCCAGAACCCTCCGGAAGGCTCCCAGCTAACCTTAAGAGTGCTAGAGAGTGCAAGAACATTCTAGAGAAACCCACACAACTCTAGCCTCAATATTTTAATGTTGTCTCTAGATTCTTTCATTTAAATATCTAGATATTTGTTAAGAGAATTCTAGAGAATCAATTGTAACCGTAGGATAGATTTAATCTCCACCGTCCATTAAGGAGGTGGGAACATTCTAGATCCAAGGGGAGGCCTATAAATACCTCACCCCTCCTCATTTGTAAATCATTTTTGAGTTCTCAAAGCAATAGAACTCTCACATTCTCCTAAGATTTGTTCTTCTTGAGTAAATCTGTCAATGGAGCAGTGATTTTTGAATACCCCCTTATGAACCGTCGATAGTAGTTCACCAGACCAAGAAATGATCTTAACTCTGGGACCTTGGTAGGAGGCTGCCATTCTTGGATGGCTCGAACCTTAGTTGGGTCCATTATGAGCTTTCCATCCTTGATCTTGTGCCCCAAGAAGTCCACCTCTTGTTTGGCAAAAGAACATTTTTCCAGGTTGATGTAAAGTTCATGATTAGAGAGTACCTGGAAGACTTTCTTCAAGTGTTGAGTATGCTCTTCAAGAGTGTTGCTATATACCACGATGTCATCTAAGTATACCACCACGAACTGGTCCAAGTAAGGGTGGAACAACTTGTTCATGAGCGTGCAGAATGTAGCTGGGGCATTTGTTAGTCCAAAGGGCATGACAAGGAATTTGAATGCTCCATATCTCGTCACGCAGGTTGTCTTCGGCTCATCACCTGCGGCGATGCGTACTTGATAGTACCCAGATTGAAGATCAAGCTTAAAGAAGTACCTGGCTTTTCCAAGTTGATCGAACAAGTCAGCAATCAAAGGTATTGGGTACTTATTCTTGATAGTGATCTGGTTCAAGGCCCTGTAGTCGATGCACATTCGCAACGATCCATCCTTCTTCTTCTGGAAAAGGATTGGAGCACCATATGGGGCCTTAGATGGTTGAATATATCCTGAATCAAGGAGATCTTGCAGTTGTCTTCTTAACTCTGCAAGTTCTGGAGGTGACATGCGGTAAGGTGCCAAGGCAGGTGGTTTGGCACCAGGCTCCAACTCGATCTGATGGTCTACCTCTCTTTTGGGAGGTAGTTTCTTAGGCAACTCATCGGGCATGACGTGCTTGTACTCCTGTAACACCTCTTAGATGCAAGGTGGCAAGGTTTCCTGTGGCTTGGTTGGGCCATCCTCTTCCTCGGCCAATGAACGTACAGTGGCAATATACCCTTCTGAGTTCTTGAGGCCCCTCTTGAATTGCAAGGCAGAAATCATAGGGTTGGGTTTCTCCAAGCGTTTCAAGGGGATTACTCGGATCATGTTGGAGTCAATGACCACCATAGACTTGGCTTCAGGAATAGGGAAGGCATGTACTTTGCAAAAGAAAGCAAGTCCTAATACAACTTTAAAATCATCCATAGGGATAACAGTAAAGTCTAACATACCTTGCCAGTCCTCGATCTTCACCTTCACATCCTTGGCAATCCCAAGGACTTGTTTGGCTGGGGAGTTCACTACCTTGATGGTGCCTTCTCCCTTGTTGAGTTGGATACCTAATCTCTTGGCTTCTTCAACCTCTATGAAGTTGTGGGATGCTCCTGTGTCGAGCATGGCAGAGGCGGACTTGCCCTGAATGGCAAGATCAGCATAAAGTAGACCCTTCTCTTCCTTCTTAGATGGGGAAAAGAGTCCAGTCAAGGAATTCAAATGTTGGAGGGAACCAAGGTCGATCTGTTGCTCCTTGTCCCAGTTATCCTTCATCTCAGCAACCAAGGCATTCATAGCCTTGCGGTTGGGGCAGTCACGAGTGCAGTGTGGACTATTGCACATGAAGCATGGCTTCGGTGGCTTTGAGGCATCACGCTTGATTGAGGGTGGTTTATCCTGTCTAGAACTCCTACCAAAGAATCTACCACCATCTTTACAATCAAAGTTCTTCTTTTGTCCTCTTTTGTCTCCTCCACTGTTACCAGGATTAGGCTTTTTAGACTTGGTGGAGTAGTCGATTATGCACTCAGCAGCAGCAATTGCCTCATCTAGAGTTTGCACTTTGCGTCTATCAAGTTCTACTCTCGCCCAATCTTTAAGTCCGTCCATGAAGTAGAAAAGAGCCTCCTTATCGGACAGGTCCTCGATCTCGAGCATGATGGTAGTAAACTCTTTGATGTAGTCAGGAATACTACTAGTTTGTCTCAATCTACGAAGCTTACCTCGAGCTTCTGTCTCAGCATTGTGGGGAACAAAGTGCTTGCGGAGTTCTGACTTGAACAGGTCCCATGTGTTGAGAGTGCAGATGCCCTTCTCTCGCTCAGCATACTTTCTGCGCCACCATAGTTGGGCTGCATCTCGGAGAAAAGTTGAAGCATTGTTGATTCTGATCAAGTCGTTAGAGACTCCTATGGCCTCGAAGTACTGTTCTAGGCCAAAGAGAAAGTTCTCCACAATCGTGGCACTACGAGCCCCATTGTACATGGCCAGCTTGGGTACTTTCAGACCCTGAGAAGTGGCGTTTGAAGTACTGCCACTAATAGGGCTACTCACACAGCGATGAGATTCCCATTCATGACGAATCTCATTCATTTGATAGCGTAGACCTCGCACCTCATTTCTTATATATTTACGGAGATCGGCGAGATCACGTCTGAGGGAACGAATGTCTTCCCCTAAATCATCGTTAAGGTCTGCAATCATCAAGCCCGCGTTATCTCAGCATTCTCTTGGATGAGATTGTTGAGTTGATCATTGAGTCCCTCTATAGTAGTTCTCACTTCCTCCATGTTAGATTCCAAGCTAACAACACGAGGTTCAAGGGACTCACTTGCGGGTGCCCTGCTCCGGCCTTGCTCTCGCTTGGACCTGGGGTGAGCTTGCTCCTGTTGTGCATGAGCTTGCTCCTGTGCTTCGGTGCCCACAACATTTCCTTCCTCAGTTGCCATCGTACAATGTGTTATCATTTTTCGAATTCCTTGTCATGCCCTTTGGACTAACAAATGCCCCAGCTACATTCTACACGCTCATGAACAAGTTGTTCCACCCTTACTTGGACCAGTTCGTGGTGGTATACTTGGATGACATCGTGGTATATAGCAACACTCTTGAAGAGCATACTCAACACTTGAAGAAAGTCTTCCAGGTACTCTCTAATCATGAGCTTTACATCAAGCTGGAAAAATGTTCTTTTGCCAAACAAGAGGTGGACTTCTTGGGGCACAAGATCAAGGATGGAAAGCTCATAATGGACCTAACTAAGGTTCGAGCCATCCAAGAATGGCAGCCTCCTACTAAGGTCCCAGAGTTAAGATCATTTCTTGGTCTGGTGAACTACTATCGACGGTTCATAAAGGGGTATTCAAAAATCACTGCTCCGTTGACAGATTTACTCAAGAAGAACAAATCTTGGCATTGGTCACAAGATTGCCAGGATGCCTTCAACAAACTGAAGTAGATGGTCGCGCAAGAGCCTGTTATGTCCTTGCTCGACTACTCCAAGCCATTTGAGGTACACACCGATGCCTCAAACTTTGCAATAGGCGGCGTGTTAATGCAAGAAAGACACCCTATTGCGTACGAGAGCCGCAAACTCAATGACACGGAGAGGCGCTACACGATGCAAGAGAAAGAGATGTCTCCCATCATCTATTGTCTACGAACCTGGCGTCATTACTTACTTGGGAGCAAGTTCACTATTATGACAGACAATGTTGCTACGAGCTACTTCCAAACACAAAAGAAGCTCAGCCCGAAGCAAGCTCGCTGGCAAGATTTTCTTGCTGAGTTTGATTATCGGTTGGAGTACAAGCCAGACAAAGCGAACGTGGTGGCGGATGCCTTAAGCAGGAAAGCCGAGTTAGCCACTCTCTCAGCAAGCATGCCCCAGAATGACTTCCTTGAAAGAATCAAGGAAGGAATGTCTCAGGACTCATCCGCAAGGGACTTAGTAAAGCTTGCTACCGAAGGCAAGACTCGAAGATTTTGGGTGAATGATGGAATACTCTACACCATTGGGAACTGATTCTATGTGCCGAAATGGGGCAACCTTCGAAGGGATGTCCTAAAAGAGTGCCATGATTCCATGTGGGCCGGACATCCAGGTATGACCAGAACACATGCTCTCGTACAAAATCATTTCTATTGGCTACATATATAAGACGATGTCGAAGCATATGTGAGAACTTGCTTAGTGTGCCAGCAAGATAAGGTTGAACAACAGCATCCTGCTAGTTTACTCGAACCTTTGCCGATGGCTGAGAGACCATGGGAGAGCGTCTCTGTGGACTTCATAGTTGCTCTCCCTATGTCTGAAGGATGTGGGAGTATCATGGTGGTGGTTGATAGATTCAGCAAATATGCCACCTTTATACCAGCCCCAGCAGATTGTAAGGTTGATGAAGCGGCACGCTTGTTTTTCAAGCATGTTGTGAAGCTATGGGGGATCCCTCGCAACATCGTTAGTGATCGAGACCCCCGATTCACCGGGAAATTCTGGAGAGAACTTTTCAAACTCTTGGGGACAGATTTGAATTTCTCAACAAGCTTTCATCCTCAGAGCGATGGACAAACAGAGCGAATCAACGCTTTGTTAGAGCTCTACCTTCGGCACTATGTGAGCGCTCATCAACGAGATTGGGCTAAGTTGCTCGATGTGGCCCAATTCTCTTACAACTTGCAGCGAAGCGAGTCGACAGGTAAGAGCCCTTTTGAGATAGTTACCGGACAACAACCTCTAACCCCCAACGCACTTGCCACACCATACAAGGGAGACAATCCAGCTGCCTATAAGTTTACCAAGGAATGGCAAGAAGAAGCCGACATTACTCGTGCATGCCTGGATAAAGCTTCCCGAAAAATGAAGAAGTGGGCAGACAAGAAGCGGCGCCCCATTGAGTTTCAAGTAGGTGACTTGGTCATGGTCAAGTTATTACCAAATCAATTCAAGTCACTACGCAAAGTCCACAAGGGCTTGGTCAGGAGATTTGAAGGTCCTTTCCCCATCATCAAACGTGTGGAAAAGGTTGCGTACCAAGTACAACTCCCTCCCAGGCTGGCAAAAAGTGACTCATCAATCAAATAATGTTTGGGTTGATGGAAATGAAATATTAAAAATAAAACAAATGTTATAAAAAAAAGTAGAACAAATGTTTGTTTGTTATAAAAAAAATTAATTTGTAATTGATCCTAAGTAAGGTTCATATAAATTTAAAAAATAGAAAGGATATTTTTTTTTAAATATCATGTTGATCCCTTCCTCATAAAGAAGTGGATCCTACATAAATGCATTTCTCACACGGCACACACACTACACCCACAACATTTTTTGTTCCCCCCTTTTTTCTGCCTGAATTTTTTTTTGGTTCCCATTTAATGGAAGTTTGATTCTTTAATCTTTTGCATCAAGAAGTATGGTTACAAGAATGGGTATCGATAAACCAAAAGATTATTAGCAAAAAAAAGAGCATTGTATTTAAAATGAAAGAGAAATAGAATCAATGCATTTCACTTTGAAAATTATAACTAATTTTTTAAACCTGCTTTGTTTAGAATTACTCTCTCTGTTAAAAAATGTAAAGCATTTTTTGAGAGGTTAGATGTTAAAAAATGTAAGACATTTTTAATTTTTTAATGTATAATTATTGACTTTTTTTTCCTCTCAAAAGTGTCCCTATTGAATAAATTACTTTATATTTATTTTAGAATGAAATACCATATTAAATAAGAGTAAATATAAAAATATAAGGTTAATTTAGAAATAAATAACCACTTTTTTTGGTGGTGAAATTTAATTAAAAATGCCTTATATTTTTTAACGGAGGAAGTATATAATAATAGTCATAAGTAAGGATGGAAATAGGCAAGGCTCTCGATACATCTTGGCTAAAGGTGTTCAAAATCGATCAAAACTGAAAGGATCAATCCAAACCAACCCAAACCAAAAGAAACCGATTAAAACTGAACAACAATAAAGACTACTTCAGTTTTTATGATATGAGAATCGATTGGTTTGGTTCAAGTTCGATTTTGAGTATAAGAAACCGAACCAAACCGAGTCAAACTTGATTAAAAAATATTACTTATTTATTTATTAAATATATAACCATTTATCTACATTTATTACTTTATTGTTGTACTGTATTGTAGTTAGTAAGTTTTTGTAATTATTATATATTGTAATTAATAAATCAAGTTATATATTGTATACTAATAGTTCTAAAATATATTTGAAACGTTGAAAACTAAAATGTAAGCTTATTTAAAATGTTCATTTTTAAGTAGGCTTTTAGGCCAGGCCAGGCCTTAGGTAGGCTCAAGCCCGAGCCATGAAAAAAATCTTATACAGGCTTTAGGTTAGACGCAAGCTTTTCACTTACCATACAGACTCATGCTCATTTGGTCAAAGCTTAACTTGGCCTAGTCTATTTCCATCCCTACAAGGACCTGACAGATTAACTCTTACCACAATTTCCACAAGATCAACATTCCCTCTAGGTATATTTGTTTCAAAACATTATTAAAATACTCAATCACAAATTTTAATCTTAATTCAAACTCCTAGGTTATTACATTTTACATGTGCAAATATATGAAAGAAAATTACATTTTATTAAAGATCAATTGCATATTGTGAAAGACAAGTTGCATATGTTTTTAAAAGAATCCATAAGGGAAATTAGCAAGAAATATTCAAATATGACTAAATAATATTCAAATATGTGAAGGAAAATTGTATTTCATTGAAAATCAATCGCATATCACGGAGACAGGTTGCATATGCTTTCGAAGATATTTATAAAGAAAATTAGTAAGAGATATTCAAATAATATGCACAAGTAATATTTGACTATATGAAAAAAAAATTAGATTTCATTAAAAATCAATCGCATATATAGCAAAAAAAATTGCATATGTTTCATTGAAGATGATTTGCATATATCATGAAAGAAACATTGTATATGACATATTGACACTAAAGGACCTCATGCTTCAAGACTTAATAAATTGACAACAAAGAACCTTATTTCACATGTTGACACCAAAAAACCTTATGTTACATATTGACATTTAATAATTGATGATGAAAGACCTGTGACATATTAACAACCAAGAATCTTGTATAACATATTAACAACCAAAAACCTTACTCAATTTTTATTTTTTGTTTTTTTAGGCCCTTTACAGCATTTAACATTTAATAATTATTAACAGCAAAGGACTTTTTTTTCAAAACAATCCAAGTCCTTCTTAGCAGTTAGATTTCCGGTGAATTTTTTATTATAGCAATTTCTCCTTTTTCACTTTGAAAAAATAAAAAATACAAAATACAAAATCTGTACCGTCAAATTTAGTAAGCGGATGCGGAGGAGGGTTCCCTCCTTAGGAAGCCAATGCCGAACAAGGGGAAAAAAAGGCGCACTGAGACAACTCAAACCTAATTGTCTCTCAAATATTTTGGGGGTTAAAAAAGCACTGAGTTTCACTGAGGACATTGAACAAACACCTTGCGTGTGCTCTCTTTCCCATCGCAAAATCGAATCCTTCAAACAGACAATCGAAAAAAGGACCAATCAAAGAGGAAGAAAAGATTGATTATAGCCCCACCTACACTTTATCATCCGGCTTTGATTCTTCAGAAGAAGGGAAAGTGTCCACCACTGCCGAACCAAGCGACGCCTCATGGTTTTGTTGTTGTTGTTGATGATGTTGATGGTCAGCGTTCATGGCGTTCTGAAGGTCCCTCAATCTCGTCCTCACCACGCTGGTGACCAAAACTGCCACAAAAACGAGCATGAGAAAGTTTTCAAATCGAACAAAGAAACAAAATCGAAAGGCAGTTGAATCAGAGCGGGTACTCGCGGCGGTTCCGATGGTCCAGATCCATAGGATCTTCAAGCCAGGGCTCTTCTCTTTGGGCATGTAGACGAAGATCGAAGATAAGCTAGGTTGTGCCTGCAAAAGTGAATTTGTGAGAGGAATAAGCGAAAATGAAGAAATTTTGCAGAAGAAGAAGGAGAAGAAACCTGAAAAGCCAAAACGGGAAGGGATCGGAATGCGAAGGATTAGCATTAGGGTGAAGGGAACGGAAGTTACTCCCCAGTTCAGTCTCGCAGTGTGAGTGACAGATCCATAACGGGGTGTGATTTCCTTTCGCTAGGTTAAATTATTTTTCACATCAAGTTTTGTTTTTTTAAAAAAAAAAATTTCATCTTTATTTAAAAAAAACATAATAATAAAATTTCTTTAAATTATATAAATAATAATTTAATCTCTCAATGTCATAACATGAATGAAGTTTTTGGAATTCTCTTTGTTAATAATTTTTTTAGAGAAAAGATTATTTTATTTTTACTAAAAAAATAATAAAATTTAATTAAAATTTTATTTAAAAAAATTATAACTTTTATTTTATAAATTGTAAGAGTTGAACCAAAAATTACAATTTATCAAGTATAATTTTTATTATTAAAAAATAAGTAAGAATATCAACTTTTATTATGTTAATCACAATAATTGAACAAAAAATCACAATTCATCAAATGTAATTTTTATTATTAAAAAATAAATTCTTAAAATAACAAACTTCATTCACAATTTTTATTTAAAAAATTAAATTTTTTAAAAAAATTACAAGAATTGAATAAAAAATTATAATTTATTAATAAAGTTAAAATGCTTTTTTTTTAAAAAAGTTATTGAAAAAAAGCATCTAGAGACTTTATTAATATTATAACATTTAAAAAAATTAAATTATTATTTACATAATTGAGAGAGATTTTATTATTATTATTTTTTATTTAAAATTTTAAAGAAATCAAAATATAAATAAAAATTGATAATTTTGAGACGGGAAAATTACAATGAAATTCTAAACAAAAAAATTAATTCCTTTTTCAATTTATTTGGCAGTCAAATTTCAACGTTTACATGTTAAAGCTCAATATTTATAAAATGACAAAATTTGTAAGTAATTAATTTTTTTATCCTAGATCTATGTGCAATTTTCCCAAAACCTTTTGAGAAAATTATGTTAAATAGCTTTTAAAAATAAACCCATAAGATAGATAAAGGAAAATAGTTATAAAAATGTTAAGATATATGAGGATATTATGAAATTTAAAAGTCAGTAAATAATAAACCATGTTATAAAAAAATGAAGATACAAAAATAGTATAAAATTAAAAAATATAAAAAAAATATAACTGAATATAAAATAATTTTCATTTTATAAAATCTTTTTTTCTGTTGTATAAAGAAAAAAAAATCATTTTTCATAAAATCTCTAGACAACCTAAAAATTAAAGATGGTATTTGGGCCAAGCTCAACTAATCAATACAAATCCTCAAATGCCCAAATAAATAATATTTTTAAAATATATAAAATATAATAAATATTAATTAATTATGTAAGTTTTATATTATTTTATACAAAATAACATATATTTGAGTGCACTATTATAGGTATTTTAAATAAATAAAAATATTTATATTTTCATATTTTCATTATTTTTAATTAATAAAATATCTCAAAATAATATTTAAAATATATTTTAATATTTATTTTTATATATTTTAAGATCCAATTATTTTTTAAAATTTTTTTGAGTCATATAAATCATTTGAGTATCCAAAAAATATATTTTATATTTTTTACAAAATAAGATAATTAATTTTAAAAAAATTAAAAACAAAATAATTTTAAAAATAAAATTTGGACATGTACAAATTCCTACCTCTACTACTAGATCAACAAAATAAATAAAATAATATTCATGAATAATTAATTGGTTATCATTCACATCAGAGTTGGTTAAAAATTAAGAATAAATTAAAGTAAATATCTCTTGTATGTAGGGTTAAATAATATAAAAAGCTAAAAAAATAATTTTTTAAAAAATACCATTTTACTCATAATTAAATAATTTTGTTTTATATAATATAGTGATAACTATTTTTTTCTTATTCTTAAAAATAAAAAGTACAATTTACACAAAAGTTATTAAAAATTTTGAACTAATCACGGCAATATTTTTAATTTAGTGGTTTAACTGTGATTGAATTAAGATCAACTTAATTATAATTAAAATAATTTAATTTAATTTAAATATTTAGATATAATCATTATAAGAGAAATATTTAAAAAACTAAGATATTAATTTATAAGTAAAGAAAATATTCATGAATGAATTACATATAATATAACAAAACAATAATAGAGTTGCTTAAGTACAACGTTGATGAGTTATTATTTTTTATTTTATTTTTTTAAAATTAAAATAATATGTTATGCTTAAAAAATTATTTAAAACTTAAAATTGGTTGCAAAAATAAAGAAAAATATTTTTAAAAAGTTTTAGATATTCAAGCCGACCAAATAAACTTAAAGATGTTTGGGCCAGGCTTGGTTATATGAATTTTTAAAAAAGGTAGAATACTTTAAGTTCAATTTAAATAAATCTATCCTAAATTAAACTCAACTTAAATAAGTTTAACACATCCGAATCATTGGCTCTACTAAAAACTAATAATTGTTTAGGTTTAAATAAATGGGTTGTTAGCCTTTTTTTTTTTGACCAAGCAAGGAATGGATTGTTATACTTGCTTATGTAACATCTTAATTTTTAGATAATAAAGAAATTATGAAATTTAGGTTTTATTGAGGATAAAAAAATAATAATAATAGGAATTTATATTATTTGAGGTTATTCAAAAATAATAATATGGTTAGGCATTTAAATATGAATTAAAAATTTAAATTTAAAATCACATAAAATATTTAGTTAAGATATAATTTTAAAATTTAGAATATATAAATAATTTTTTATGTGTGTGTTAGTAAAAAAAAAGAGAGAGATGGTGGAAGGAACAAAAAAAAAGAGGTGAAAGGTTGTTTTTTTTTTTTTAGATCCCACATTAGTTAGATGTAGAAAGAAAGAATGCCCCTTTATGTATAAAAGAGGAGGACACGCATCACTTGAGGCAAAAAAAGAGCATTGAGTAATTTGTGAAAATTGTAACTAATGACCCAAAAATTTTAATAATTAAATTCAAATCTATAATTTTTTTAATAATATAATTGTGAGACCCATAATCTCATTTTTATATTATTTTTTCCCATCTCTCTCTCTCTCTCTCACGTTGCTCTACCTTCTCCACAAGGGGATTTATTTTCTTTTTCTTCATGTATACTCTACCTTTCCTGTTTAGATTAGCATTTAAAAAATTATTTAGTTACAAAATTAATTTTATAGTTATTTCCTAAATAATATTAGCTTTCTAATGATATGATTATTTTGTAGAGTAGAACAAATATTTGATTAGGATTTTTCTATAGGATATTTAATCTGATAATATGATAGATTAAAAATATAGGTTAAAGTTTTAGAAATATAATAAATATTATAAAATATTTTCTTGAATTGAAACTCATGTTTAAAATTTTTGAGTTAGACTCTAAATCTATATAGTTGAATTTATGTTGAATTTGAGATGTAGGGTTAAACCTCTAATTATTAAATATTTATTTAAGTAAGAATATGTATTTCTAAGGCTATAGAATGGTGATTTGAGGCTTCAGGGTAATTCTAAAATTTTTTAATTTATTTTTGGATGAAATTTTTAGAATATAGAAGGATGAAATTACGATACTATAAGTGATTTTAGGCTTAAATATAGTTTATTAGGGTATGATAATTTTAGAAAAAGAATTTGAAAAGTTAAATAAGGCATAAACCTTAAATTAGTGTTAATATAGATCTTTAGCCTAAGACTTTCTAACTCTTTAAATTAGAGTCATTCATTAATTTTAATGTAAAATTAATATATAGTATTATGGAATAATTATGTAAATTGTATTGATAAAGAGAGTGGTAGAAGAGGAGTTATGAAGGGGTCTTGTTATTCAAGACATAAGGTAATCGTTATTAATGTATTGTGATGGGTGTGTATGTGATTGGTTATGTGTTATCTTGTTGTTTGAAAAAATTATGAATTATTAAAAATAAATACTGTTACATACTTATTTGGAATTATTGCCAAGTGGGTCAAAATTTATTTTTATTTATCATGATGAGATATTATTATTCGGTTATATTTTTGTTTGGATATTTAAATGATACATAACTTGTTAGGGTATTTTAATTTATGATATTATTAGAATTTCTGTTTGGTTAATTATTATCATGTGGTAAGCCCTCATTGGACCCAATGAATGGTGTGTAGCTTGGTTCAACTCACCTTTGGCTGAGTGATTTGGCGTCCAGGCATGGTGAAAGAAGAATATAAGGTATAGTCATGTAATTAAATACTTGTTTGGTTTGATTGAAAATACTGTTCGGTTAAATGTTTTTGTATGCCTACTTAGCAATCGCATGATTAGTTGCGTCCATATGCATCATTACTTATTAATTTTTGGTTATTGAGACTTTTAAGTCTCATTCACCGTGGTTAACATTTTTGTAGGAGCGAGTTCGGTCGAAAAAGCACCAGAGGTGTAACTTTGGTATATGAGACACTATCTTTTACATTGCCTCTTATTTTGGATCATGCAATGTATCTAGTGCCAACTTAGGATATATCTTATTTTGTGGAGCATATAGACTCTAATCCTTTTTATTAACTGCATTTATTATGACCAAGAGGATTATGTCTGTCCCTCTTGATTTTTGAATTGATTTGAATATCATGTCATAAGGATCCTGTCTGTCCCTCATGGTTCTAATTGCATTTTGGTTGACATAACAATATTAAAAGAAAATTGTATTTAGGAATTGTTTGGGATTCTGCCACTTTAAGATAAGCTTTTACACTAAATGCTGATTTAAAAATTATCATTTTCTTTTACATGAATTGTTTTTACATTGTTTTTCATTAGGTAAAATTTTATTATAAATGTATTTTCAATTATCATGGTAAAGCTTATTCATTATGTTAAATTCTTTCTACTATGGTAGGCTATTTGTAAAATATTTTATTTATATGATAAACTCTTTTCTACCATAGTAGAGTTTTGAAAAGAAGTTTAGTTATTTATTATTATGGTAGAAATTTTTCTACCATGATAAAGGTTCGATGATGTAAAAAATAATTTTATTGAACTAATAATTTGTGAAAAATCGGTTTGAAAATTTTAGAGTGTTACACCTTATGTATAATTGCATGATATTGAAAGGAGAAACAGCATTTATTATGATTTATCAACAGACAGTTTATAATTCATATTATTTTATAAATTTTATAATTTATATCGATTATATTAATTAGTTTTAATGTTACTATATTCATGTAGGGATAAATTGAGAATCAGGACAGATTTTTGTGCACCTTTTTGCCGGCAACATGGATGATACTGGACAACGCAAAACACCACTGAATAGACCGTCGGATTCTGGAAATAATGATAGGAAGAAGGAAAAAAACAGATCGAATAAACACCTCAGGAAATCATGGACAACTAACTGCATGGAAGAAAATGTGTTGAAGTTGTCAAAGTGAACACAGTTCAGGTGCCTAAAGCTTCTACATCAAGGACGGGGAACACTAGTAGAGAAAAAACTCCTTATAAGGAGTCCTTAATGGGTTTTAATGGAGTGGCAAATAGTGGTTCTACTATCCTAGAAGATGAGGATTTGCTCATGAACCACAATGAAATTATATGGAAATTGTCCGAACCATCAGAAGAGATTAAGCAACTTATGGAAGTTTGCCCAAAGGTCCCTGTATCACAAGAAGAGTTTAATGAGTGGTGCAAGAGTTTAATGAAATTATTGATAAAATTCATATTTTACACACTTTATTCATTCATTTAAGATCCATTTTACATGTTTCATTTCCTATTTTGGTGTATTCATTGTGTCAAAAGCAAGAAAATTGCTTTAGGGGTAAAATTGTGCACAAAGAATATTTTGATCCAAAATTGCTCTTTTTATAAAAATTGAGTTAATGTTGTGTTCCATGTATTTTATATCTAGAAGAATGAATATAAAATTAGTTTTCCAAAATTCAATTTCGTTTAGGAGTTATAAAATAAAAATCACATTTTGGGATCGTTGATTTTATTGACTGAATTAAGGTTTTATGTGTATGCTTAAGCTTCCACGTGTTATTACCCTTAGATTTTACTTTATTAATATCCTTTCATGATAATTAATTACTTCCATATGCAAGAATTTAATTGTTAGCTCACAAGAATATTTGACTTTAATTTTATATTTATTTTGTGACTTAGGTGACACATATGGACACGGATTTTTGCAATTGGTCAAAATTTATGAAAGAGGGCTAAATTGGGCGTTAGTGGAATCACTTTTGGGGCCGAAAGGGAGAGAATAATTAGATTCTTTGATAAAATAAATGAGAATATTCTCACTTTGGATATTCCCTTTAAGCCAATAAGAGAAAACCATCTATTTAAGTGTGTGGGAAGTATGTGTCTCACCTTATCCTTTTCTTTTCCTTTTTCTTTAATATTTTCCCCATTTGAGCAGCTAGAAGTCATGTACAATCAGCTCCTCTTTCACCTAAAGAAGTAACCCTAGCCACCACATACAATTTCTCGCCACCTCTTTCATTTTCATTTTACATTCTCTCTCTTATTCTTCATTTTCTCTCATTTTTTTAGTCATGGAAGCTCCCTTCTCTCCTTCATTTCTCTTCATCTAACCGTTGGATCCTCACCAAATCACTCCCATTCTTCTCTTCTCACTTCCCTCTACACATCCCTGCCACTTGATCATCCATTTCATGCTCATTTTCCAATTCACTACTATAGAAAATGCAAATAAGAGCACCTATTTGAGAGTGCTTACGTGAAAATTGCTCCTAAATATATGCACAAAAACATTTTAGAGTGCTTATTAAAATAAGCACCCTAGAATGTTAACTAGTGAGAGTGCTTAATTGAAAAAATGCTCCCATAGATCTGTAAAAAAATTAAGAAAAAAAATCAAAGTACATGTTGGAGTGTTTCAAAGGAAAGTGCTCTGAAAAGTTACTGAAACAAATAATTAAAAAAAATTCAAAAAGCCTATTGGAGCACTTACCTTAAAAGCGCTTCAGTAAGTAATGGCAAAAGAGAAAATTAAAAAAATTTAAAAAGGCTTATCGGAGCGCTTTATTAGAAAGCACTCTAATAGGTTAGAAGAGACAATCCCTTTCGAAGTGCTTATACCAAAAGCACTCCAAAAAGGTTCCAATTTCGGAGCGCTTTTAGGAAAAGTGCTCCGAAAGATTGTCTTTTTTTTAAAAAAAATAGCTTAAGTTCGATAGATTCGTATAGCCTTACTTCAAAACTTCTCTTCTCCTTCTCTCTCTCAAACCCTCACCCCTTCCATCTTTTTTCAAGTGCCGTCAGTCTCCTTAGCTTTCCTCTGTCATCCCACTGCCACTAGCAACCTTGCTGTAGCTAGAAGATGTGTCGTTCGCCTTCACCATTGTGCCAAAAGTTATCGTAGATCCGCGCATCTCTGCCTCCAGAAAACTTTTGACCTGCTCTCTTCTCCTTCAAGGTTGTCCACTGTGTGCTAGCCTCTATCGTCCATTGCTCCAGATCTGTCCCTTGTCCTTTAGTTCTGCAAGGCATCGTCGATTTGTGCTTTAGATTTATGTAGATCGAACTTGCTACAATACCATCCTTGCGTCCCCCACCATAAGCCGTTTCTGCTGTCCCAGCCTCCCTTTCCATAGTATGATATTTTCAATCATCATTCCTTCTTGTTCTTATTTCTAAAAATATATTTGCTTTGTGAGTTTCTGAGATTTAGTTGCAGTAGGTAAGCTGATGCTATTTAGCAGTAATTTCATTTCAAAATCATGTTTACCTTGAACCATGGTCGCCTTCAAGATTAAGGTGCATTTTCTTTGTCTCTTTTGTTTATCCTTTTGCATTGTTGCATTTTTTAATACTCCCTTTTTCTTCTTTTGACCAAGAAAAAAATTTTATATCATACATGTCATGTTTTTCTCCTTTCGTTTTGTGATTCTTAATGGTTTTTACCCTGGATTCTTTATAATGGCAATCTATTTATTGGTGCTATTTATATTCAAAAAATAGTTTTCTAAAGGTATGCATAGCAATAGAAGCATTCGTTTCAACCATGTTTGCCCTGTTTCGCAGAGGATGAGATGATTCATTTAAAAATAGAGAAGACTATCTTTGTAGGAGTTTGGTGAATTCAAAGAGGAATAGAACTCATCTATTTTGGGACTAGAAAGGTGATTTGACACAGAAGAGCAAAATAATAATGACTATTGAGAGGGGAAATGTGCTAGTGGGGATTAGAATTGATAGCCAAAGCAGGCAGCTTCTAAACTGGGTTCTTATCAAAGTTGCTCAACCTGGGGATTGCGTTGTTGTAGTTTATGTAGTCAAATGTTCAGGTAATCTTTGACTAAAGCAAAAAAAAAAGATTGAAACTATTTTAATTGATTGATTAATGATTCAATTCTAGAAATATTTGAAATGGAGACAAATATAATAATATTTCTTACCTTGTTAATTTAAATCTGAATATCACAATAATAATTCTATATCAGAAATTAATCCCCATAAGAGCTAAAAGTGCAGTCAATGAATTAGAGAGTTATCAAAATTAATTAAGAATTTCATTAGTTTTCACTTGAATAATTGTATCATCTTTAAGTTCAAGATATCCTCCCAAGTTCCAAGTTATATATTCCAAGATCAGGATAGCAACATATTTTTGTTTTTTCAGTTCTTGAAGCAAAAAGTTCTCCAAACAAATTAAACCAAAAAAAAAATCTAGAGGATACATGATTATAAAATGTATTTGCAAGAGGGTACTTCTTTAGTTCAACAATTGTCATGGATTGATAGGGCTGCAGTTATAGGTTTCATGTGAGCCTCTTATTACCAATTTTAACAAAAATTAATATTTTTATTTTCCTTCTTTAGACCCTTGTTTTAATTGTCTTTGTTGTTTTAATTAATAAAGTTTGTTTATGTATTTAAAAAAAACATTAAAGCAGCATATTTCATGTATTTTGATGGTGATGTGTAGGGGAATCCGAACCATAATTGATATATATAGCATTCAATTGTATCAAAGGAAAAAAGCATACTGGTTTGGAATTAGATAATAATTGTTTGAAATTACTCTTTTATCTTACATCTTCTTATTATTAAAATTTTATAATTCCCCTTATGTATTTTATAATTTTGCAGGTTCTTTCAATTGTTGTCTCAAGATCAGAAATACAAAGTAAAAGTATAACCTTCTTTTCCTCTTGTGTGTGTATTTACTCTTATCTCTAACTTTTTGTTTAGTCTTTTTGTTCTTTTTCTAATCCTTTATGTTTCAAATTGTTTAGATCTTTTGCACACATTTTGAAGTTTAGAAAGAAACCTTAACTTCATTGAGCACACAAGTCTATTCTGATATAAGTTTGTTTAGATAGAAACCTTAAGTTCTCACATATGTTATATATATGACTTCACACAAATTTAGGTAATCATATATGGCTTCTTTTTTTATTTCATACAAATAAATTATGTTAGAAGAATGCCATAGGGTAATGTTGATTGTAGGAGTTTTGATTCAAAGTAATATATATATATATATATATATATTGACATGTAAAAGAAGATTTGATTCTAAGTTTGAATTATTGTGATAATAGTATTGGATATGTTATTTTGTAAAATTTATTTAATAGTGTGACAATGCTATCAAAATTTATGAGTTTTGCAAAATTTATTTGAGTTGAATAATTATGAAAATTGTAAAATATGTGATGAAAAGGAATTTTTTTTTTCAATAAACACGCTACAAAAGCGCTCCCGTATGGTGTTTATTTTGAAATTTTTAAGGAGCGCTTTTATATAGACCACCCTTATGGGAGCTTTTTATAAAGCACTCCTGTATATACAGGAGCACTGGCAACGGGAGCGTTTTCAAAGCGCTCTCGTATACCAAAAATAAGCGCTCTCGTAGGGTTATTTTGTAGTAGTGATTGGTTCTATAGAGGGATTTGGCCACTTTGCCATTTCCATGGAGGACTTGAAGAACCTTTAAGGGTAAATCATTTTGGGTGCTTGGAGGATGATAGAAGTTCAATGAACCCCATGGGTCTTTACTTTTGTAACCTTTTTATTTTTCTCTTAATTTTTATCCATTAATAGACTTGTAAGACCATAATTTTGAATTGTTATGTCTTGGCTTTATAACCATAATCTTGGTTGATATTTTTGTATGGAGATTAGTTTGATTAATGTTAAATTTTAGCTTGTTTGTTTAGCTATATTTTCAACCACTCTTGGATTTTTCATAATCTTGAATGTTCTTAAATTTTTTAACCTTGCTTATGCTTCATTATAATCTTGAGGAGTGTTTGTTGGGCTTGCTTATGACCTATCATAATTTTGAGGGTCATTCTGTGGTGTTAAGGGCTAGGCATGCTTGCTGAAATTTAGCATTAATCATTGAACTTGGGCCTAAAACTAAATTAGGGAGTTGAATTGGGCTCTAAAATCCTAGGCTTAATTAGTGTTCCTAATGAAGTTAAGTTGCTAGAAAAAATTATCCTAGTGGCTTTATAATTTAGTCAGGAAGAGAAGAATTAAAGGGGGCTAATTTACATTTTATAAGTGGTTAGAATTTGAGTATTAATCTAACCCCTAATACCCTATTCCATCCCATTTTCACGAACTTGCTAGCTTAGGTCTTTAAGCTTTAACTAGGTTAATTAGTGTTTTAGTTTTAATCAATTAAAATTAATCAAATCTTAGGACTTTTATTTTAATTTGATTGCATTAAGAAGCTTTGGATTTAATTTTTAAACACCTCCTTAGGAGATGACCTAGGTTACCACTATACTATATAGTTAGTTAATCTGGTTTAAATTGATAAGTGTATGATCGCTTGGTTCAATATGCCTTGGAAGCTACTTACCGATCATTACCATCCTTGGTTTAAAGCTTAATATTTATGAATTGAAACCATTTCTTAAGCTTATGTGAGGATTGCAAAATTTAACTTAGTTGATCTTCTAAACAACTATTTCATGATCAAGTTTACTAACAGTGATAATTGGCAAGAGAATTACAAAAAGGTTCTTTATGAAGGCCCATAAATGGTTCAACAACATTGCAATTTGGTGCCAAGGTTCTCCATACTTTGATCCTTGCTGTAACCCTATTGGCCTAACAATAACATGGATTTGCATTTTATATGTTCCCATGTATTATTACAACAGTCGATTCATTTCTAGGCTTAGTAATCGAATAGAGAAAATGCTTAAGGTGGACCTACAAACTCTAGTGGAATTTATAGCCAAGGATGTAAAGGTTGAGCATGGTCAGTTTACACATGTATGTGTTGAGTTAGACTTGCAAAACAAGCTTGTACCACAAGTTATTGTAGTGGGTAAGTTGTTTGATGTTCAATATGAGGGATTAAACGTCATTTGTTTTAAGTTTCGTAGGATTTATTAAAATTTTCCATACCTCTTTATTTCCTTGCAATCATTCAAAATATGAATAGAAGAGTCGGTGGTGCTACAACACATGGGACAAGAATGTTATTGCGGGCCACTTCCATTAGTATTCGTGTAATTTATTTAGAGATGATCCCAAGAAGCTTTCCAGAGGAAATCCTTAATTTTTTCATAGGTGAGCCATCTATAAATCTTAGACCAGATATCAGAGTAATTTTAGTCCTTTATAGACTTTATAGCTTTATAGGTAGATTTAATAGAAAAGTTACCATAAGAGAAGGGCCTCCAAAAAAGAACATCATCATCAGCCTGATGGTTAGTAGGTTGCATAAGTATAACTTGTTTAATGACATCAGAATGGAGATAGCATTTTAGAGGATCAATATTCCAACTGCCTGAGGAGTTACTGAAATCCAAGACTTTTGTGTGGAGAATAGAGTCAGCATTGTGAAAAGCATATCTCAAAGAGGGTTAGAGAGAAGGGACCATTTATCATACAAAAATGATATCTGGTTACCTCTACCTACTTTCCAACCAACTTGAGACATAAATTTATCCCATACTTTACATATGCTGCTCTAGGAGTGAAAGTAAGAATTAGGTTTAACAACCATGGGCATAGTGGGTTTATTATACTTGTATTTATCACGTAAGACCCACACTCAGAGACAATTAGGTCTAGTGATTAGGCCTCAGTAAAGTTTCATGATGAAGGTAATTCTTAAGTTTCTTGATGCCAAGACCCCCATCTTTTTTATCATAGGTAATGCAATTCCAAGATAGAAGATGGGGCTTTTTGTTCCCATTCGAGGAATCTTAAATGAATGTTCTTGAATTTTTTTCCAAATTAGCCAAGACGCTGTCCAGCAAGAGCATAGTTTGCATTGTATAACTAGGAAGAGCAGAGAAGATAGATTTGATAAGCACATATTTTCTCATAATATTAAGATAATAGCTTTTCCAATTAGCTAGGTGAGAGCTTGTCTTTTCAATCAGAGGAGTAAAGGTAAGCTTAAAAGCCTTTTTATGAATAAGGAAAATTTTAAGGTATTTCCTAAGATTTTTAATAATGGGGATACCCAACTCCTTACTAATTTGAGTAGTTTTATTGATATTAACATACTTGAAATAGAAGAGTTCAGATTTTTCAGTAATAATTTTTTATCCTGAGGCACTACAAAAGTCAGGGATGATCATTGCTTGAGATAGAGATAGTTTTACAAATAGCAATAAATTATTAGCAAAAAATAAGTGAGATATAGGAGGGTTATTAGGAGCTAACCTAATAGGTTTCCATTTATTATTGTCAATGCTACTAAGAATGCAATGACTTAAACGCTCAATGCAAAGAATAAAAAGATAAGGAGAGAAAGGGTCCCCTTGTCGAATGCCTTTAGAAGGTTAGAATTTTTTAATTAGTTTAACATTCCAAAGAACTTGCATCTTTGTAGCTGAGGTGGTAGCATGAATTAATTTCCTAAGGTGAGTATATATCCTAATAGATTTGAGAGTATCATTAATGAAATTCTAGGATATTCTATCAAAAGCCTTCTCAAGATCTATCTTTAGAGCCATAAAGCCTTTTTTGCCTGTTTTATTTCTCATAGAGTGAATAATCTCTTGTGCAATTATAACATTATCACTACTTTTCCTGCCCTAAATGAAGTTGTATTGATTGTCACTAATAAGATGAGGCATACAATCACGAAATCGATTAGAAATAATTTTAATGATAATTTTATAACTCACGTTACAAAGAGATATAGGGCAAAAGTCTTTCATACAAGTAGAATGGTCAATCTTAAGGATCAGAGTGATGAATGTATCATTGATCTCTTTAATAGAGTCAAGGTCTCTAAATACACTTTTGACAAGATTTATAATGCTATGCTTCAGATCCTCCTAGTGGGAATGAATGAAACCTGTGTTGATGCCATCAAGGCCTGGAGCTTTGAAGGCCCTAATGTCAAAAGCAACATTCTTGATTTCATCATTAGTCACATCTCTGTGTAAGGCTTATTGCTAAAGGGGAGAGAAAGAGAGAGCATGAAAACCTTTTTCATATGTAGGTTGAGGTTTAACATTATCTTCTTCTTTAAAAAGGTATTCGAAGAAGGAAAGAACCATGTTTTCAAGAATACTTTGGTCCTAGATTCAAGTATCATCATTCTCTTTAAGAGATAAAACATGGTTCCTCTTTTTCCTAATAATAGACATAGCATAGAAGAACTTAGTGTTTTGATCACCCATTGTAACCATTTGCATCGAGATTTCTGGAACCAAATTAACTCTTCTTGTATAAAGACCTTGTTACAATCTTCCTAAAGAAATTTTTCAAGCTTTCTTAAAAAGAAATTGTCTCTATGGTTTCTATTCTTATAAATTCCTTCCAATCTACATAAATTCTCTTCTTATTAGAATATATGTTACCTATATTTTCCTTATTCCAGCAAGAAGCAGAAGTTGCAATTTTAATTGCTCTCTCATTCCAGTTATTAGTAGACAACGAGTCTTTAATAAGAGGGTGGAAGGAATCCTCAAGCATCCAAGTAGCATGGCAATAGAAAGGTTTAGTATGGTGTTGATGTTGTTCATGCTTCTGGAGTTGAATTTTGATCAGGCAGTGGTTAGAACCATACCTAAGCAAGTAAAGGAGTTGGCTTGATGGTATTAAAGCCTCTACGCTGTGTTACAAAAAGCATAATTAAGATATTCCTTGACAAAGCCTTTTTCCCAAGTAAATCTATTGCCGTGGTAGTTTAATTCAAGAAGGTTAGAAGAATTAATGCAATGTCTAAATTATTTCATAGATCTCCAATTAAAGCTATCACCTCCAAATTTATCTTCACAAGAGAGATAATAATTGAAATCACCTGTAACAAGCCAAGGATCAGTCATATTTTGAGCAATAGAGACAATAGAATTCCAGAAAACGTCACAAATATAAGGATTTGGGTCACCATAAACGCAAGAGAGAAACTAATAATTATTAGAATCTAAAATGTTAACCTTGTAATGTAATAATTGGACATTAGAGTAGATATAATCAATATTAACAATATCATTGTTCTATAATAACCAAATACCACCAGCATAACTAGTAGCCTTAACACAAATCCAGTCAAAAAATCCAAGTTCATGAATAATGTTGTCAGCTTTGGCACCACTAGCTCTAGTTTCAAGGAAGATAAGAATTTGAGTATTATTAATACTAGTTATTTCTCTAATATGTGTAGGAAAGGTTTTAACACAAAAGCCTATGCAATTCCAACAAATTATATCCATAATAAATAAAAGGAGTAGAAAAACTTGGAAAAGAACTAAGTGATTAGTTCTTCAGTTGAATCATTAATTTGATCGTCACTGAAATCATCATCTTCCAAATCCTCGTTATGAGTTAAATTATCAAATTCTTTATCAAGGAGGTCATCGTCAGGTATATCTTCCTTAATATCATCTTGTATGGATTTTTGCTAAATATTTTTAGGAGCTATTAAGTTGTTTTGAATTTTCATCACAGGATAGTCATTAAATTGAGTTTCTTAAATGATGCTTTAGCTATTTCCTAAGTTAGGAGGGACCTTTTGATCAAGAAGAGGATTAGAATTAAAAGGAGAATAAGTTTGAAAATTTTCAAGATCCTTCATAGGTGCTGTAGTCAGGAGAAAAAACAAGTTCTAGCTTTATTATTTCCTACATTTTTAAGATCCATTTTGCTCTGGGACATGTTCATGTTTGTGGGCTTAGCTGAAGAGCTTAAAGTCCTTTTATTGCCCTGAACTACATTGTGGATTCTCTTTGTGGGCCTATTATACATAACTCTAGCCTATAGTTCATTGGGTTCATTTGATTTAAAGGTTATAGTTTTTAGGCTTACCTAAGTAAAGTTGGGTCCATTTCTTGAAAACCCTTTCCCTTTTTCTTCTTTGCACATCTCATTTTCATGAGAAGGCTTCGCAGCAGCTTCCCTTTCCTTAGATCGATCCCATTTCATGCCTGCTACTTCCTTCTTCTTTTAGATCTATCTAACAATCTTGGTAAGGGCGATCTTAAGTGGTGCATGGTTAGGTCCTGGTTCTGCTCACCTCTATTCTTCATCAATACACTCTAAGGTGGCTAGGATGTTGAATCTCAATTTGGTGGAGAGATTAGGTCCTGAATTTTGGTGTGATGGTTTGTTGTCTATTAGGTATCTCAAGATTTGAGCGTTTCTCTGATGTCTGACTCTCATGAACTCATCAAATTCCTCTTTTGGTAAGTTATGGCTATTTTTCAATGGACTACTGCACCGATTGCCTTTCTTGGCTATTCTCTCTTGAGTATTGGTTGGTTTGCAATTGATTTTCTAATTATCAGCTTTTGAGTTCTCTGTGGTTGATTTGTTTGTGGTTCTATTATTAGGATCTATTGTGGTAGAAAAGAATAAAAATCATAAAATAACTCTACCATGGTAATATATGAAATGCCTATATTAAAGTATACTTAATGGGATTCCATTGAAAACAAGTGTTTAAAATTCATTAAATGATGAAAAATGTAATTTAAACTGTAGCATGATTCCCAAGTGGTTAATTTGTCCAAAATAAGATTAAAAGAGGTAAAAGAGTCAAAAGGATCTTTCTAGAAGTTAAATCACAAAGCAAGGGCATTTATGGAACAACATGAGCCTTCCGCTGCCGCAAGAGGTATAGAGAGCATTATTCTCATTGAAGGTCATGCGTTGTGACATAAGCATCTTGCATCGTAGTGTATGACACAGAGAAAGTCTTCTTCTTTTTGTGCCGTGTGCTACGGCACACATTGCCTATTAGCAATAATGACAAACTTTGACAAAAATTCAAATTTTAAATATGCATAACTTTTTACACACAACTCCAATTTGAGAAATTTAAGTGTTTACATGATACTTGTTCAAGAATCTTGCAATAGCTTTGGTTCGGTACAAAAATTCCTCTATACAAAGATTTTATACACCGAAACCCATTTTTGGTAAAAACATAACTTTCCAAACACTTAGCAATTCACCAACCAAAACCAAAGCCTCTAGTATAGTGTAGGATACTTGACTCAAACCTATTTTAAACAACCATTTTCACATCAACAACTTGATACATGCATATATAACTTTCATAGTTGCGTTACAATCACCCAACAAAGTGTATATATATAATGCTATAACATGTGGTATAGGAAAAAAATTTTCATTCAAAATACCTAAAGAAGCATCTAAGCATATTAAAGGCCATGAATGTCACCAAAAGCTACTTCATGGCATTCACATGAGAAGTTAATCAAAAGTATGAGAGTTATATGCTTATTTACAAAACAAATGCCCTAAGGTTGTCAATTATATATAGATTAACCAAAAGAAGGCTAACAAGGCCTTATGGTGTATACTTATACCAAGCTAAGCTTCCAATGCTTATCCGACCAAACTATTTCCTATAAAAATGTTAACCACAAGGAGTGAGACACAAATGTCTCAATAAGCAAAATTAATATGCAATAATGCATGTTATGCAATTAATCATACGATTGTTAAGTGGGGTATATGAGGATGATTTCTAAACAACAATTATTCAAACAAAACCAAACAAAGTGTGATTTGCATGATAATACCTTATATCCCTCATAACACTGTGCTTAAATCAAATCACTCACCCAAAGGTAGATTAGTCCAAGCTAATAACTACTTATTAGATCCACTGAAGACTTACCACGTGGCAGAAATACAACTCTAGACAAAATCCCTAATAACGTAAATCTTCCAAACAAATCTTGACATGTTATGCATATTTCCAAATGAATTCGGACAAAAACACAACCCAAACCATTTCATGCTTTCAAACAATGATTATTTCAAACATAACACATACATGTATAATTTATCTCACTTGGCAATTATTTTTCCAAACAATAAAAACATGCTTTCTCAAACATAATTTGCCTCCAAACAACATAAAAGACACATAGCCAATCATAATGCACACACAATCACACATTATAGTGGTTACCTTTGCTCCTTGTTAGTAGAGCTCCTTGAACAAGCAGACTATCACCTTCCTCAGTGTTTATACAATCTACATATAATACAATACTAATTATAGTCAATAAGATGATAATTATCATTAATTAAAGTGTCTACATGCTAATCACACCTTAATTCTAGGTTTAGGTTAATTAATCTAATTAACCTCATGTTGTCACACTCATTTAGACCCTCAAGCACACTTGAAATCATTATCATTATACCCTCCAATTGCTTATTTAGCCTTTTCATACTCAAATCTTCACTAAAATCACCCAATAAGATCTAGGGATTTAACCCTTCTACTACAATAAATAACATTAAAACAACTTAAACTTCTCTTATTAAACTCAAAACACCTATAAAATTTGAAATCCAAGGCTGGGTAGCATCGAGAACAAAAGCCCTAACACTCCTCCCAACCAAAACAAACTAAAAGAGAAGAATGAAGAGTAGAATAATGTTTAGGGGGGCTACTTTAGCTATTTAGAAGCTAGAATCCAAGCCTTTATGCTGGGAATTACCAAATCCTAGCAGAACATTCAATTTTCGCATCAAGCCTTTCAAAATTCTCTCATTTCCATTTTGCTTTGCGACAACAATATCAAATAAAATTTTATGTCATGCTCCACAGCATATAGCACAAAAATACTACACCTCATTAAACTCAACTATATGGGTTATGTCCGACCCAATACCTATTTTGCACCTTAATTAACTCAAATATATCCTTCTAAGGGTAGTTTAAATCATAGTTTGATGCCTAAACTCATGGTTAGCCTCAAATAACCTTGCTTACAACTTAATTTCCCAAATCAAACCTCAATGTAATATAAACTCAAATTATATTACTTCAATTAAACCTCAATTTTCTCAAGTAATTTATAATCTAAGAATCAAGATGTTACAGAAGGTTCCTGAATTATGGGATTTAAGAAAAATTTGGGATGTCTAGGGCCGCTGAGATTCGAATTGTGCAGGTCGCTGGGATTTTCCATGATTCAACTTCAAGCAGATTCGCTTGACATGATTAATCTGCTATTACGAGATAGTTTTCCAGATCATCCATTAAGGGGAGAGATCGCAGAGATCAGAGGGTTTCTTTATGACCTATTAATGGGAAGCTTTGATTGTCAACGACAAAGTTTAGTACGTGTCTTGTTTTAGTTTCTGTCGTTACTGTCTCAAGCTAATGCTTGCCTTTAAATTGCGAAATGAAAAAAAAGTAAATTAAGAACCTCGTATCAAAGGGGAAAAGGCAAACAAGTGATAATAGCTCAGAGTTGAAGGCTTGTTCTAACATTTATCGGGTTTCTTCTTTTCAACGCACTTGTAAGTTGTAACACGTTTTTAGTAGAAAAAAGAAAAAAAAAAAAGGTAAGGCCAAATTTGCTATTCTGATCTTTTTTTTAATAAAAAAAAAAGAGTTAAAACATGGCACACAAAGGAATTTCTACGTTTTAAAAAAAAAATTAACGAGAATAAAAAAAAAGTAGTGTTTGTCCATCCCTAATCTCAATGCATTGATACAAGACGGATAAAAAAAAAAATAGTATAAGGAATTTCATTAATTTGTTCCGTAAGTTTTTGTTCGTATTTGTTATCAATTTAATCATTATTATTTTATTTAAGGAGGATGTGATGCTAATAAAATTTACTGACGTGAATAATAAAATATTAATGGTAACTATATAGATTATTAAAAAGTAATATAATTATTTATGTAGGGAAAAATAAAGAATAGACTTTTTAAAAAAAACTAAAACATAATGTAATTGTTTATATTGATAAAAAATTATACTAATTTAAGAGCTAATTTATTTCATTTAACTACATCTACATGTCATATCAATTTGAGAGTCCATTTATATCTTAAAAACTTAAAAGATGATAATTTAAGAAATGTAAGGAACTAAAATAATAAAAAATAAATTTAAAACTCTAAATTAATAATTGAAATAAACTTGAAAAGTTAAAAATTTTATTACATAGATGTACAAGGTTAACTTATTTTAGTCTATGGATTTAGTCCAAGTTGGGCCACTTCAATCTGCGTTTGCTATGCAAACCGCAAAAAAAAGCAAAAAGACCACTTGCAGCCCAACCTCATTGTTGAAGTTCAAATGTGGCAAAGGCCAAAGAGAGTGACGGAATCTAAGTTAGATTAAAATATAAAATATTTTTAATTTAATTACATCTCTAACAAATTATTTAATTATTTTTAAATTAATACTCTCTCTGTTAAAAAATATAAAATATTTTTAATTAAATTTTATCTCTAATAAAATAGTTACTTTTTTAAACTAACATCATCCTTTTATATTTACCCTTATTTAATAGAGTGTTGCATTCTAAAATAAATATAAAGTGATTTATTTACATAAGGGCACTTTTAAAAAAAATATAATAATTATATCTTGAAACACTAAAAATGCTTTATATTATTTAATATTAAACCTTTTAAAAGATGCCTTCTATTTTTTAAGAATGGGAATAACATTTTTTTACATTTACCCTTATTTAATAGAAAGTCTTACTTAAAGCTAAGCGGTTAAATGATTTACTTGTTAAGGATATCTTTAAAAAAATATTAATTATATATTAAAAAATAAAAATGTCTTATATTTTTTAATATTTGATCTTAAAAAAGACCTTATATTTTTTTATGTAATTGCAATCACATTGAATTGCTTTATTGGGCCAACCAAATAAAATACTATGAAATAGAAATGTATCATATCATTACATGTAATCTTCGTAATTGATATTTGATAACATGCAGTTGAACCAACCGTACCATAAAATTTCAAGGGAAAATGAAAATTACCAACCTTATGAAGGTATTAATGACCACTGAAGAATTTGAATTATGAAAGTGTTATGGAAGGATCATGGTTTTTATTTACAATTAAAAGTAAATAATTATTAAACCAATTGAATGTGACTTATGATGAATATAAGAAAAGTTGTAATTTTAATAACATTATTTATGAATAAATGAAAATTCAATTGTGAATTGATAAATAATTTTTATAAAATTTATGCATTGTCACATGTGAATTAATATTTAAAAAAGGTAACTAGTGAATTTTTAAAAATTCAATTGTGACTGAATAGATCATATCCTCTTGGATACATGCATTAAAGCTAGGAACAATTAGTTGTGAGTTTAAGGAATATCACTTTAAAATATATAAATGCCAATTTGTGAATAGATAAATATTCTTAGTTGTAAATTAATGATTTGGGGATACTTTTATCTTTGTATGGTAATTTTCTAAAAATTACAAGTGATTATATATATATATATATATATTTATAAAAACTACCCATCCATTTACAATTAACTTTTTGTAGATTCATAAGTGATATTCTTTAAATTCACAACTAACTTTTTTTTAATTCACAAGTGGGTTTTTATTATATATCATCAACTTCTATATACGAATCTCATAGATTCAACCTGATTGGCTAGAAAAAGATTGACTTTGCTACGCTGATGGACGTTAGACTAATGTTAATATCATTCTCTCGTTGGTTGATTTTATTGACAACTTCTCTTGATTGGTCAATGGGATTTAGTTTGTTTTCCTATAATTTTCAAGTAGTTTTAGTTTATATTCACGGGAACCTTAAATTTAATTTCAAATTTTTTACTTACTCATCATCTATCTTAGGGAGCATTAATATTTGCAATTTTCATGTTCGCGAGTCCTACAATATAGAGGGGAAGAGATTTTGTTCTCAATATTCTTCACATCTCTCAACACTGATAGAGAAGAACTAGAGGAATAAAGAAGCAATTTAGGGCTAGATTGTATTTGAGTTTCTCATTTTCATATTTTAGTTTCAGATTGCTCTCCGTTCAACTAGTATAATCTTTGTCCCCTGTCTGTGGTCAATAAGTTCAAAGATTTAATTTCACCATGTCTACTAAAATTGACTCCCTTTCTATTTTACATTTTTTACATTCGATTTCTCCACCTTCCTCTTACAATGTTTCCTAGGGATTTTTTTGGATTTTACCTCAATTTCAAAACCTGCTTAATCAATTATTGCAGGGATTTAGTGTATAACAAATCCATTGACTAAGAATGATCTTGGTAATGGCTGATATGAAATTTGACAGTTCGGTGGTGATCGATAACTCAATATTGTACCTAGTCAGTGGTGTTTGATTTGGAAATCTCCTTTTTCATGGGGTGATATAGTCTTTTGTTTTTCATTTTTTTTCATATTTGTCTTTTGTTTGTCTATGTGGTAATGATCCTTTTTTTTTGGCCCTATACAACTTTACATATTTGGTTAATTCATTTTACATTAGAGATTGTCTTAAGGTTTGTAATCACAACTGAAAAGACTTGTGATTTCTTTTATTAAATTATGGTGATTATGATGTTTGGTTTATTATTTTCAAGCAATGGTACAAGCTTTAGACTTGTAAGAAGATTTAAAGATGTCCTAAGTGTTTTATGGTTTTTTATTTATTAATTTGTATGTATAGATAATTGAAGATTTGAAGATGACCGAGTGGAGGCTCATGAATTGTTCATACCAGAAGGGGAATTTGCAAGATGGTTGGTTAATTAAATTAAATTAAATTCTTTTCTGGAATGACTTGTGTCAAACCAAAAACATGAACATGACTTTGTAGCTGGCAATGTTTTTGAGCTGAAACTTTTCTTTTTCTATGATATTATATATATTATATATATATGTAAGTATGTATGTATGTATGTATGTATGTATTTGTAAATGGATTTCTTTGTCTTTCACGAATCCAAAACGCAGGATTAACCCAATAGTCACACTCTCTGGGTCATTAGTTATTGCTTTTGATGATATCAAGGCTGAAGACTCAAATTTTATAGCCATTCAAGGTAAAAGATGATTGATCTTTACGCCTACAATAAAATCTATTTTATTTACATCTTGTTTATTTTTATAGAATAAATTCATTGGTTATGTTGTTTAATTTTTTTTCCTCAGTTTGTAATTAAAGCCTTAGCAGAAGCTGTGTATCCCCAGCAATTATCTTCAAAAAGTTGGTTCAAAATACTATGAAATAGCAAAATGCATCATATTATTACATGTAACCTTGATAGTTGATATTTGATAACATGCAGTTGAACCAACCATACCATAAAATTTGAAGGGAAAATGACAATTACCAATCATATGAAGGTATCAATGACAATTGAAAATTTCCAATTATTAAAGTGTCATAGAAAGATTGTGGTCTTTATTTACAATTAAAAATAAATAACTATTAAATCAAGTGAATGTAACTCATGATGAATATAAGAAAAATTAGTTGTAAATTAATGGAAAGCCAATTGTAAATAGATGGATAATTTTATGAAATTATGCATTGTCACATGTGAACTTACAAAAGGTCACTAGTGAATTTTTAAAATTTAATTGTAAATTAATAGATAATCTCTTAAATATATGTATCACAACTTGTGATTAAGGAACAATCAGTTGTGAATTTAAGAAATATCATTTTAAAATACATGAAGCGTCTCATATTTGTGTATAAATATGACTAATCTTAATTATAAATCAATGATTTAGAGATCTCGTCATATTTGTGAATATCCATTCACAACCGACCTTCCATAAATTCACAAATAATTTTCTTAAAATTTATAAGTGACCATGCACATATTTATAAAACTATCTATCTATATATAATTGACTTTTCTAAATTCACAAGTAATATTTTTTAAATTCATGATTAACTTTTCTTTAATTCATGAGTGAGCTTCCCTTTGTTATTTTAATTATTAGAAGTATTTTAAAAGAATAAAAGACTATAGTCTTTATATATATATGATATTTTAATAATTTTTGAAGTCCTCAATTGTTATTAATATCTTAATAAGATTAATAACTGTCATTTTCCTAACATCCAATCTCACCCCACCGACCCACTCAGACAATAATAGTTTCTAAAGAGTTCAATATATTTTATTTATGCAATATTTGGTGCACTATGTCCACAAGTCTCTTCTTATAAAGGTATCATTTCTACATTTTTAAAGTTGAAATAGCCATCGCAAGTTATAGCTTTGCCTTGAAATGAGGGTCTGAGTCATCTTATCTCAGATCCCTCTTAAGTCTATTAATTAATTGGTTGAGGCAATTCGCCATTCCGACACTTGAATTACATCCAAAAGGCTTATAAATGCGGCGTGAAAACATACAAGTTTTTATTTTTTAAAATATTTTTTTATTGAAGACAATCATATAATTTGAAATTTGATTAGACATTATTACTCTAATTCTATTTATAAGTTACTTCCAACATGTTTCACCAGTATAAAAATTTTTTTTTAAAACTCATAAACTCTGTCTTAAAATTTAATAAATTTTTAACTTTATCCTTATTAAATATATATATATTTCAATGACATATTTTTTTCACTCCAACATTATGGAGGATAAAGAGAAAAATTTGTGATAACAATTAATATCGTGATTTATAAATAGAATAAAAAAATTTTCTCTCTTTAGGCTGTAAGTAAAGTGGGTACCTCATGGAATAAAGTTTTATTTATTGATAATATAAGATTAATTTTTATTCAGTTAATATATATTTCAAGTAAAATCATCCTTTAAATATGTAAATCAGCATAAACAATTTTCAACGGTAAGATAGCTACCAGTTGCGTTAGAATTTTTCTTGAGGTTATATCCGAGAAAATGACAATTAGTTCCAAAAATTCAAGTTAAAATCAATTAAGTATTAAAATTTTTGTTAAAGTTGAGTTAAAATATTAATTCATAGTTGAAATTCCCACATTTATTATCAAGAGTTCCATATATTTACAATTATTTGATTTGATATCTAGAATTTGTTTTTTAATGAAAATTTTTTAGAACCTAACTATCATTAAATTAATATTTAAGACCTGAGAATCGTCATCCCTTATCTTAATTGCGTTAATTTGT
>NW_026555572.1:0-59426 GCF_029017545.1 Prosopis cineraria | reverse complement strand
TTACATCATCTTAGATAGTAATACAGTTGACATAATTTTTTGGGGAAAATTGGAAGAAAAAAAAAAGAATTTACTAAAAGACATAAATGATCCAAATGAGAAGCAACTAACTTGATTGTCTTCACTCCATTTCCATTCCAATCAGTTGCGAATAAAATTTATATAGTCAAATTAAAGTAGACAGTCGCAAGTAACTCACAACTCAACCATCATATTTTCATTCGGCCAATTTTATTATAGGGGAAATCATAAATTTTATGTACATCAATACTCACTTAATTTTAACTCAAAAGCCAACATCATTCAGCAGGACACAATATGGATATGAAAAATTATCATAATTTAGGTGCATACAGGCTATTAATCTCAGGCTATCACATCCAGGACTGAGTGCATAACAAGGCAACAGCATTGGATAGAACATAATTTTTAAAAAACAGAAACATAAGAAATATTACCCTCACGATTATCAGTAACTTTAAGTACCAACTTGCCGTCACAATGTCTGTACTTCATGACATACCGTGTCTACACCCAAAAATTTTAGTAAAACAAATAAGATAAGCAACTTGAAGAATAGCAGCCTAAATACTAACACTTGTGCACGCATGTGTGGGTTATATACTTAATTTCTTGAAAATTAATCAAGTAAAGGAAACTTAGGTTAACAAATAAAATTGTCTCGTGCAGAGATTGTAGAAAACATAAGAGTCTCAACCTTTTTACTCTATAGTTTCTACTACTTTTTTATATCAAAATAAAAGAAAGAGGACATTACAGATTCAGGATCTGCCCGGAACAACTGAATGGATCGCTCAACAAACTCATCCCATGCGCTAATATAAACCATTGCACCAGACAGTGAAGGAGTGATCTCGATTCAAGGATTTCAATAGCCTTTTGAAGGTTTGAAGCTCTAGTCAAGAGAGATCACCTTTGAATCATGAGAAAACAGATGAATTAGTGATTTATCAGCAGGATTTTATGTTGTTAGTTGTCACAACTAAATATTGAAGTTGGTCCAATAGATTCCATTATCAGTGCCCCTCATCTACTCAGCTCCCCTCAGTAGAGTCATGCTTTGGGAAAATAAGTGCGGAAAATGCTGCAAGCAGTAAGCCTCATCCATGGAACTTAATTTTGGAAGATTTAAGATGCTCAGATCAGGGCATTATTACTTGGCTGTTTCTTTTCAATAAAAGGGGTGCCATGCATATGATATGGATTTGTTACTATCAAATGAATTGCTATTCAAAGGTCTTGTGAGATAGGGCGATTTTCTTGACATCTCAAGTTTCATGGCACGCATTCTTCAGGGATCTAACTAATGGAATTGCAGTAGGACTAGAGATCTGCTTCGAATTAGGATGTTTACCTTTACTTGTTTAGATCTTCTTTCTTTGGGCTTCTGTTGTTTTAAAATGGTTACTTGGTTTATATGTCTCTCTTATTTCTTTCTTCTTTTAACGAAATTTCACTTGAAGTAAGAAAATTGGTTTTGGATGCACCAATCAACAGATTAAAATAATTTATTATCAAAATTCATCATATTTATTGTCATTAAAAAGCAATAGAGAAAATTCACCTGTCGCCAGAGGGTACTAAGCAAAGATATAGTGATTCACAGTCTTCTATTAGTATTAAAGCAATACTCATTGATTCACACTTTGTAAAAATATGCGATATAGCAACAAGAAACATATTTCCATCACCACATACTCAGTGTACATGATTAATCATAATGATAATAGCATTTCTTTAGCAGCGACTTCTGCAAATTATCTAAACCTCGCTCGCTTACAGTTTCCGCAACCTCCAAATCAGCAAGTAACAAGTTCACATTTACCGCTTAGCATGAATAATACCAAGTGCTGACGCCAATTTCATAAAAATCTCACTCATATCCATAGGCGGACCTATATTGAAATATTTGAAACATGCATAGTTGATATAATGCTTTTTAATTTTTTGTTCCAGATGCTTTGACACAACTTTAGCCAAGTCATTTACAAGATCATATAAATCACAAATACCTTGAGAATTTTCTAAATTGATGATAATATAAAAAGATTAATAAACAGAATGCCACTACACAACAAATTCAACATTGCAAAACAACACGATGTAAATCATACAAGTCGCCAGTAATAGCCAATTACACACCATTCAAGCAAAAACTAGTACCAAAAATTTTTTATCTCAATCTGAAAATATTCCCAAATTCAAAACCGTCAATGTTCAAAAGATTACACGACCAGATTCAAAGCCAAATTAAAATGAAAAATGTAAAACAAAGCAAGAACAACCACGCAAGGAACAAATCCAAATATAGATTCAAAGCCAGATTGAGCAAATCAGTCTCACCGGACCGAGAACAAGCACACAGGGCTGACAACGGTGGATGGCGTCGGACAGAGGGTGGAATGCTTGTTCGTCGACGAAGAGAAGTTAGTCCGCTACCCACGAGATGGGGTTCAGTCGAGACTCAGGGTTATAACTAATTTTAAGGGAAATTTAGCAATGGTCGAAAATTAATCACTTAAACAAAAATAATTACCTCATCTATGGAGTGTAAAATAATATTGAAAATTCCTGAGATTTTTATAAGAAATTTATTTAAATTTTTAAATTTAAATATATCAAATATACTTTTAAATTTTTTTTTTTTTACTTTCTTTCCAAAATTTTTTCAAGTAATTAAACTGGATCTTAGAACATGTTTGGTTTTGAATTTGCATTTTCCAAAATATGCAAGAAACAATAATTTGTTCGTAAAAATACATTCCAAACATAGATCAAATAAATTCAAATTAAATAATAATTTTATTTTTAAACTATAAATTTACAAGTATCTGAGATTTAAACTATTTTTTATATTCTTTTTTAACTTTTAAAAATTAAGTAATGCCAGTTTACTGTTAACAAAATTTGACTATGACCATTAATTTAATGAAAAATTATAAAAAAGAACTTAAAAAATTATAAAAAATGACTCAAAAATTACAAATAAGGGGTCAAAAAAATTTAAGAAAATAACCAAGGAAAACACAAAAAATTTCTTGGTTCTTTTCAGTAATTTTTGAAGACATTTTTAGTAATTTTTTTTATCAACTATGGGTCAAAATTAATATTTGTTAATGGTGAAGGTAATATTGTATTATTTTAAAAAGTTGTGAAAGAATATTGGATTAAAAACAAATTTAGAGTCTTAGAAGCTTCTGGATCTATAGTTTAATAATTAATTTGCCATTTAACTTAACAAAAACCAAAATGCTATTTCAAAAAGAAAAAAAAGTACAGCCGATGAAAATATATTCTAACTCACAATTTTATATTAATGCAAATGCAAAATACGTATAAATTGAGAAGATAATAATTTAAAATATATACTCCCTCCCTCTGAAAATGTAAAATATTTTTTTAGGATTGAGATGTTTAAAAATAAAAATCATTTTTAGAGTTTCAAGCTATAAATAATATGTTTTTTTAAAGTGTCCATAATGAATAAATCACTTAATATTTATTTTAAAGTAAACAACCCTATTAAATAAAAGTAAATATAAAAAGATAATATTATTTTAAAAATAATTAACTACTTTACTAAGAGTGAGATTTAGTCAAAAATAACTTATATTTTTTAATAGATAGAGTATGTATGTGTGTATATGAGTAATAAAAATATCTATTATTTTGCAAATATTTATATGATATCCAAATATACTAAACATTTGACCTTTTACAAATATACTAACACAATAATAGAAATTTTATAGGAAAAATGACAAAAAAAATTCCTTGAAATATGCCAATGTTAATGAGGTTCCATGAAATATGATAATTCTTTTTAAATTTCTTGAGACCTTTCTGATATTAATGTTATTTGTGAAATGATTATAATGCTCTGAATTTAAAATAAAAAAGAAAAGTGATGTTTAAGTAATTATCATTTTTCTTTTAATAATGACTAAAACAAGATAATAAATGACAAATTTCATTTGCAAATTTTTTAATAATTAAAGTCTAAGTGTTGTAATAGTGACTATTTTAATTTAAGTATTGATTGTCTTGTTTCTGACAATGACTAAAACAAAATAAGTAATCACAACTTTTCATTTGCAAAATTTTTAATCATTGAAGTCTAAGTGTTATAAATATTGATGACTATTTTAATTTAAATAATGATTATTTTTTCTCTCGCAATGACTAAAATATAATAGCAAATAACAAGTTCTGCCCTACCTCGTTTCTCTTTTTATTTTAATTTGGGAGCATTGTAATCATTTTCACAAAAGGTATTAATGTTAAAAAAGTCTCAAGGAACTTAAGAGGAATTTTTATATTTTGCAAGACCTCAATTGCATATTACAAAGTATTTTTCTGTTATTTTTCTAATTTAATATTTTGGTGATGGGTTTGGGGAATGGAAGATGAAAATTAATAACTTGGTCGAAGCTTATTTATAACTGAGGCTATACATTTTAACTGGATGCAGTTCAATTACTATAGTTTTGATGCAATTGAAATCCAATTTTTGAATTCTAACTCAGTGCAGGTCAGTCTCTAAATTTAACAATTTATTTTTTATAATTTTAATCATTTAAAATATTAATTCATAAGATTAAACAAATAATTTTATGAAAATTTGATTTAGATTACATTTTTATAAATGAGTTCAAGTTCATTAATAGATGATTGTGTTTGAATTGATCCTAGTCAAATTGATATATTTCAACTTCATATACAAAAATATTTTATAAAAATAAAGATAATTAAGTTTTTATCATTTATTGACTAATTTTATTAATTCTGACCAGATCTTGATGATTTTATCAATTTTTTAATCAATTCTTTCCCCATTTTTAGACTGTTAAATTGGACGAGAAATAGGACCCCATCAAAATTAATAGAACTTAATTTTCCAATTCATTAGTTGAATCAATTAAATCCAATCAATTTTAACTGCATTACTAATGAAAGATACACCATCGATTTTAATCTAATTATTGAAATGTAGGTTTTGGATGACATTAATTTTTTAGTAAATATTTTTTTGGCCAACGAATTTCAGTAAATATTTAAGTTGAAATTGACAATGATCTGAATTTTTTAAGGCAAAAACATATTTCTGCCTATATACATATTGGCCCAAGATTTCTGCCAATATAGGACAATAATTATCATTAAAAATAAATCATGCCTTTTCTTCGAAAAATACCCAAATTAAATAACCCTATCAACTTATTAAAAACGCAATTCTAAAGCATTTAAGTATATGTTAAACAGTCAAAGGTAAATGTATTAATCCCGTTACCAGATCTAATTTCCCTTTTCCATTAATGATTAAAATATAAAGAACCAATAGGAACAGAGCAGAACAGCAGGAGCTAGTCTCTCATGATATAACGAACCAAAGTTTGAATACTCATTGAAAAAAATACTCACATTTAGGGTGCATTTAGGTAAACAGCTTTTAGCATTTGGAAAGTACTTTGAAGTTTTTTTGAAAAGTTGTTTGGAAAATTTTTAATTGAGCAAAATGACTTTTAAGATGTGGATTGAAATGAAGATTGAAAGTAAATTTTGAAACTTTATCTTGAGTTGGATTTCAGATGAGTTAGATGTGGGTTGAGCATTTAACAAGGGTAATAAATTTGTATCTACCTTTTTAATTGGCTATGTTATCCTTGAATTTTTTGGCTTTCTTTGCATGAGTTCACTTCACAATCCTTAGATTCTCTTTCATCTCTACTTCTTTAAGCGTCGTTTGTCATTCCCCTAACTGAACTCCTCCTGGCTCCCTCTCCTCACCCTCAATGATCCCTCATTCGGTAATGAATGTTGAACTATTTATTACATATTTTTTCCAACATATTAAACTTCATATTTTTTATTCTTATTATTTAACATCTTAAATTTTATGTTATTTTAATTTTTTCACATTTTTTTAGACATTTTTAAATATATTACTCCCTCCGTCCCAAATTAAGACGCTTTTAGACAAAATCTTACGTATCAATCAACCTCATTAAATACATTTAACAACCTTATTTTTCCAAAATAAAAATATAAATTTTTTAAAAATATCTATCATTTAATATATTGAAAAGAAAAGGAATGAAAATTAATTGTAGAGGAAGAAAGGATAATATTAAAATTGATACATTTAATGAAACTTTAATTTACTCAAAATGCCTTATAATTTGGGACAGAGAAACTTCTTTAAAAGTGTTTTGTAATTTGAGACGAAAGGAGTATATTTTTATAACAAAAATTATAAATTATTGTAAATCAATGTCTTTCTTAGTCATTATATATTCAAAAGCACACTTGAAAAGTACAAATCATCATTAATTCAAACAATTTTTAGTTTACCAAACAGACTTTTGAAAAAAAAAAGTATTCAAATATAAATTTTATTACAACTTATTTTTACTGAACTGATTTTTTGTCAAATGAACTTTCAACAAATAAATTTTTGATAAACTAAAAGCTAAACATACATTTAGTGTGTGATCGTGTCTCGAACATAATGTCTTCTAATAAGAGGATGCCTGTGAGCAATATTTTAAAAAAAAAAAGGTGCAGGTTCTCTTAGAAGTTAAAACACTCGCTGATCAAGGAAAAAAAATTACCTTGAAATTTCACGGGAAAGATAACAATTCAAAGATAATATGTAAACATCCTCACATCACATAATAGTAGCCTTACACCCATCGTGAACTCAATTAATAGGTAAAGGTAAGTCACTCAACGTGGGAAAAGGAAAACATTGTGACGGCATCATTCTAAAGGTAAACTGCAACAAATGGTGAATTGGGAGGTAAGGCAATAAGTCTAACATCATTTTGCTAAAAGCTACTTAAGGTACCAATAAACTCATCAATGCTGGCCCTTTGGAATGTCGAGATCTTTAAATATTGGGCTGTCAACTCCCACCCCCATGGCGTTCAATCCATTGTCAACATATAAAACAGCGCCGGTGATGGCAGACGCCAGCGGCGATGACAGGAAAGCGGCTGCATTGCCCACCTCCTCTGTTAAATTCAGCTTAGAACTTGTTAATGTCGGAGAGATGAAATGGGAAAGGCGCATTATAAGAAGGAAGAATCTTGAGGGAAATGTTACCAGCTGTCAGCTCTTTCTGCAAAGGTGCATTGGCTAGTGAATAATCAATCATCATGTCAATGAATCCGATTGCTTTTGCTGCACGGCTTCTGAGAGGACCTAAAGGGGAAAAACAACCATTAAATTCAATCAAGAGCAGGAGCAACAATATTGTATGAAGTACTTAGGCCCCAAAGATTAATGGAAAATGCGCAGTTCTTGGATATCATGTTCTGTAAGACTGATGTATAACTACTACTTTTTATTATAATATTTAACATATTCACACATGAAAACTCTTTGGGCTTGATGTGTAAAGAAAATATAAGCCCAAGATAATTTGGATTAAGAATCAGCTATAATTAGAAAGAATAAAAGGTAATGAGGATCAAAATTCTAACCACTTGGTTATTGAGCTTTACCCTTGGCTTAGATGGGTAGAAAAATGGGAGGAAGAGAACTAGGAAGGAAAACTTCCAAAAGTAGTATACAAATTTACTATTTTAGGAAATTTTCCTCCCTAGTTTTTTTGAAAGAAATATATACTGATCTCATACAAGAAAATTAATTACTACAAGGTCAATTAACAATGCGATGTCAATTGCCTTAGTTCAGTTGTTAATAAATCTTATAATAATTAATTTTTTTATGTGGGACTTCAATGTAATTCTCCCTAAATTTTTTTTCTCCTCCCTACTTTCTTCCCACTTTTCCCTTCATCCAAACCAAGCCTTAATGTTTTGTCAAAAGTCACTTCATCGCAAAAAGTTAATTTAAGTAAATGCTCATCAAAATTATTTCATATCTAATACTATCATGTCAAATTTGATAATTGTTAGATCTAATTGGATATAGCTTTCACATTTTAATTCTTTTTCACTCACAAAATTTGAATAATTGAACTTGTTTAAAGGGAACCGAATCCCTTCTAGTTGACCTAACTGTCATTAATCATCAATAGTATATTATTAATTATAACAGTTATTGTACCCACTTTAGCAGAAAACTAGACGAAATATAATATATCTATCTGGCAAATACAAGTATCTAAATGACCCCTAATGATGTATACCTGAACGCAAGACCCTGTCACATGTAAAAAGAACATCTAGAGAATCTTGATTATCCATTGTGTAAAGGAGTCCTCTACAATTTTTTCTTGTCTTTTAAATTTTGGCTAGATTTCAAACAGTAAGATACCCAACTCCCACTGGCATCAGAATAACAAGTTCAAGAGCATGTTAAAATCTTGAGCTGGTTAACCCTTTAAAGGGAGGAAAGTAAAGCAGACCTGAAAAAAATTTAATGAAACATGCAAAAATTTTTACCAGCAGATATTGTGTTGACTCTAATTCTTTTCTTCCTACCAGCTTCAAAAGCAAGCACCTGAAAATATGGAAAATTAATGCAAGCATTCTAAGGCAAGGGCCTAAGGATGAGCAAGATTGAGTGAAGAGTGCTACTAAGATAGTAGCATATCTATGTGAGTCATGCATTAACAGGCTAGAATTAGAGAAACATTGAAAACTCACTCTTGTGTCACTTTCCAAAGCAGCTTTTGCAGAACTCATACCACCACCATATCTGCATTTAAGTAGGTGCAAAAAGCTGTCAATCTGGACAAGTTATTTTATGACAAAAAGTATGCAAGTCTCCAAGGCATAATCAGACCCACCCAGGAATAACCCTCTCTGAAGCAATATATGTAAGAGAAATTGAAGAACCACCTATAACCAAAGAAGGAAGGTGAGGAAAAGAATAAAACGATGAAGGAAACAACATAAAGGTAGGCTATCAATAAACATGCCTGGGTTAATAATTGGAAGAAAATGCTTGAGTAAAGAAACATATGAGTAACTAGATGCGGATAATGCAGCAAGATATCCATTCCGAGATGTCTCTAACAATGGTTTGGTGACCTGCAACATAGTTGACTGCTTGTTAGCCAACGGGAGAGGGCAGAGGGAAACTTTGCAATTGAATTTACCATACCTCTGGTCCATTGGCAAGTGAGTGTACAAGGATGTCAATGGTTCCAAAGTCCTTCTTAACAGATTCGACTACTTCCTGCAAGTTCAAGCAAGTCCTTTTTCAGACAGATTGTGTGGTATAGTTCTGAAGATAAACCTGGCATCAACATCTTCATATATGACCTCAGACTGGCTCCCTGTGTCTCCGCAGAAATATAGCCAATACATTCCATGAACTTACAATTTACAAGAGAAAGGACCACAGTTGGTCTTTCCACCTCCAAACTTACAACAAGCTTTAGTTTTCTCCCACAAGCACTGATCACTGATGTTTTAGTTAGTCCTTAAACTTGAATTTGAAACAATACTGTCCAAAAGCAGTAATGAGATTACTGTTGACATAAGTGATAGAATATCATCTTATGCAGAGTTATAAGTGAATAATTTTAAAATTTCTGAATGGTATAGGCGTACTCTGGTAAGTTGCACTTCATTTTTAATTAAATATCCTTTGAAAAATAGAAGTTACAAACTTACAACTACAAGTGAAAACTAGCTTTCACAATAAGTTTTTCAGATAAGTCATTTCTTAAACTCTACATATCTTAAAATAGACTTAAATAATTACTGCTTTAGGCTTATTATTGTATGTTTAAATTACAGTAAGCTAAAAGCAGCATAGTTGTATCCAGTGAGCTCTTTTCTTAAGTCCGATAGAAAAAGCACAAAGGAATCATATTTTAGCATTTATGGCATTGAATAAACACTTACTAGTTAAAAATAATTGCATCTAAATAAAGTTGACAAGAATGCTGATAAATTCAAAGCCTTGGACAATACTAAAGCGCAAATTACTTGAGAGACAAATTTAATTAACTTTGATAATTGAAAGGAATTCTTCAAGTGTAAAAGATTTAGGTAACAATGATAAATCCATACCTGGACAGTCCAGTTACTGGATCCAGCATAGCGCTTGTTTGTTTTAACCTACAGAAAATGTTGTTATGAGTTACATATATCCATGTCTATGGATGCATTTTTGAGTCTTTCGGAAAAGAAAATCTTGTGCATTTCTCCCTTACATCTTCTGGAACATCCTCAGGACTGTCGTAAACTGCATCCATGGGATAAACTTTAGTGATCTTCATCAGTGAACCATCTGGTAATCTGAAATTGGGATTTTCCTGTTAGCAAAGTACACGCAGATAACATAACCACTCAAATAAATAAACTAAATGGCAGAAACTAAAGTTATACATTCGTGACTCATCAAATTTTCCACGTCGAAGGCTGGACTCAAAAATATTTAGAGCCTACACAGAAAGGTCCAAAGTTAGTTCCTGCATCATTCTGCATGGATAAGAAAACTCAGGGCACAGACAGACAACCCTGAGATTCTGCAGATTTACTTACAGGTACCCAGGTGCCAACAAGAATTTCAGCTCCAGCTGCTGCAAGAGATTTTGCTATTGCCCAACCATATCCATTGTCATCAGCCACACCAGCAATGAAAGCCCTTTTACCTACACAGCATCTTACTTTCAGTGAAAGTACAGATTGTTCCTATTCAGAGATTACTAAAAAAGAGAACTGCCAGCAAGCTTGTGGGTGATTGACAGCAAATATTAGATAACAGCCAAAGAGATTTAGGAAAAGTCAACATAACAAAATGAAGATTTACTAATAATGAATTCGTATGAAAAGGTGAAAGACATAACCTTGCAATTCGTATAATTCATGAACCTCAGGTGCAAGGTCTCCCTTTAGCTAATACAATTTAGATCTGAGTTACTGGGTGGTCAAATAATGTTTTAAACCCTTCAAAGGATTCGGAAATAGTATGTCAATGCTCAGTAGAGTTTGTTCTGGGATGAATAAACATGTGGAAAGGGGGAAAAGAAGTTGTGTTGCTGGTTAAGACAATACAAGAATCATATGGCCAAGATAGTAGTAATATAACTGAGTATCAACAGCAAGAATTTAGAGTTGAACCGCCAATTCAGTAGACATACATCAAGTGTATGAGCAAAAATGTGCAACAACAAGCCTTATCTCACTTTTGAGAAAAAATATGGATTAAAACAAAATAGGCATGGAGGAGTTTTGGGCAAAAGAAGTATAACCTTTCAAATCAATAGGCAATCCCGAGACTGGCTTGTTTTCACTAGACTCAGAAATTGCCTTTGTTACAATTTTGTCAAACTTTATGGAACGCGATGTAAGGCCATGCTGGAAAGGTTGCACTGATGCAACATGACGGACACTTGCAAGTCCATTCCAAGATCTTGCCTTGGGCTTGACACTAAAACCTGCAGCGCTTGCATTTGCAAGCTTTTGTGAAGAAGGAATGCTGGACCTTGACATTGCAACTTGCAAGTTAGAAACCGACGTTGTCGCCATCCTGATGAATGCGATTTGGCAGCAGAGAAGTTAGATGTACACAGAAAACTAATATTAGCACCCTTACAAAAATACATTAAAAAATATTCACAGATATCTTATATGTAAATGGAAAATACCAAATAAGTTCATGTTGATGAAAAGTTGGACATTATTAAAGGCGGCCTAAGTGCTCATCATTTAAAAAAATATTCTATTTATTCAATTATAAATAGTGACTATAACATTAAGTACGTTTCATCTTTTACCTGGAAGCTCATAACTAAAATTATCACAACAGATCCCCAATTTATCACCTAGACTTGTAGGTTTATACTGAAATTCAGAAGAAATACAGAGGTAATAGAGAAACACGCACACATTTAATTAATACAATAGTTCATATTATTACTATGAATTAGGCACATAGTTGGTTGATTGAGACATTATTACATAAAAAAAAAACAATTAAAAAGCATCTGAGACGAGAGCGTATCGTAATAATGATGACCAAGTCCGAGGGTAAAGGTAATACGAAATGATCGGATTATAAAAGAAATAGATTCTCCTCGGCGATCAAAATGTTGGACAGAAAAGTGTTAAACAAAGCCGAATTATTTCAACGATCGCTCTTCGCAACCAGTTTCCTCTTGTGGAAATCCCATCAGACATTACTCTCAGAATGCCAGTAACATTACGCTAATCTAATACTCAAAAAGCAATACCAAGAACAGAAGCAGTGTGAAAATAAAGTCATTTAATCTCGATCTCGAAGCTTCTAATTGCTAAGCATGTCCAAATTTTAACTCCATGGTAATGGAGGCACAGGAGCAGTAGGACTATTCCGAAACAAAATGCTTCTAATCAATGCCAGATCCATTTCAAGAGAAATCCTCACTTATTGAACAACACAAAAGGCAGGAATAAGCACACACACACACACACAGAAGGGGGGGGGGGAAAGACTGGATTTACCTGTGAGCTACGAAAACGGCCAATGCAGAGAGAAATTTGAGGAGTTCCAAGTAAAAAATTGAAAAAGCAAGTCTCTGTGTATTTTGTTTATATAACAGTTCAGAGGTAGCTTCAGGAAAAAGGAGAAGAATGGCCTTGCCTATGATGATGGCGATGAAAACAATGCTGTGTTTTACGAGGCGGCTCAGAGCAGTTGGAGACACTCCTCGCAAGTATCGAACTCGAACCAGAATTCAGTGCTCCAAGCTGGTGGAAATGCACGTGCATTTCACGTGAAACGACTTGTGTTTTTGTTTTTTTGTTTTTTTTTGTTTTTTGAACGAACTTGAACGAACTTGTTTTTGTTTTCTACTTTTAAATAGATGCAAATTGCAAATGCAGGAAAATTTTTAAAGAAAGATAATCACTTAATGTACAATAATATACTAATAACTATGTCTCAATTTATAAGATATTTTTAAATAAAATTATTTATTCTAGTAAAACTTATTAAATACATTTTACAACTTTACTTTTTTAAAACAAAAATATAAACCTTTAAAAATATTCTTCATTTAATACTCCATTTATAATAAAATATTAAAGAGAGAGAATATCTGTGAAAGATAATATTAAAAAAATATGATTAATAAAATTTTATTTTTATCAAAATGTTTTATATTTTAGAATATTGAATCTCTCCTAAAAATATTTTATAATTTTAGATGGATGGAGTAAATTTTTTCTAATAAATAAATAATTGAAATTTTGAAATGAAAGTGGACAGCTTAACTTGAAGATATGATAAGAAAGAAGAGAATAGTACATGTAATCCAATGATACAAAGTTTTAAAATTAAGTTAAAAAATAGTTTTGCCTCTAAACTATTTGCTTAAAAGTGTATGATGTCCTAAATTTACATATGGTGTAATTTTTCTTTTCAAGATTCAACAATGGTACACTAGATATCCTGCCTTTGAAAAGATTAATTTTGACCATTAGTTCATTCAAAAAATTATAAATAAAAGATCTCTAAAATTATACAAAAGGACACATAAAATTACAAATAATTACTCTATAAGAAAATTCATTTTGATTAAGATCCTAAAATAATATGATAATTTATTAGTCTTCCTACAAATACTGTAAATGAACACATTTTTTAGACTAGTTGTAAGTTTTTAAAGGAGGATTTATAAAATTTGGAGGAAGAATTATAAATTATCATGCTATTTTAAACACTTAATTCATAATAATTTTTTATAGGGCATATATGTGTATTTTTCAGATTCTTTTATATAATTTTTATCATCCTTTTTTTGTAATATTTTAATCAATGAACAAAGTTAATTTTTTTAATAATAAAGTGCCTAGTGTATTATTTTTAAATATTAAATGAAAAATTACATTATATATAAATTTAGGATATTAAATTCTCTTGATCAAATAGTTGAAGAGCAAAAATGCCTTTAATCCTTTTAAATTTGATGAAACAAATGGTAACTTTTTGAGAAAACTATCAATCAATAATTATTGGAGGAAATTTATATTAATCAAAAACTAGGTGTTGTCAAAACCCAAATTAATTGTTATTAATTTAAAATAAGTTATTATTAAAACTACAATAAATATTTGTTGATAAAAGACTAATCTGAATTAACAAATATTTATTCGAGTTTTAACAATAAGTAATCTTTGATTGATACAAATTTCTTCTAGCAATTTTTGATTGATATTTATTAATGAGTCAGGTTCATTACGAAGAATTTAGCAAACAACTTGTAAATCACACTTTTTATAAAATTATTATATACATTGATGTACTTAATTTTTTAAAAAAATACAGATTTATTGGTTTTTTGTGCAAATATATTGTTACATTTTAAGTTGTATCATTTCACAGTTGGAAGATTTTACGTGTGCATGTGTATGGATGGTGGTACTAAGGGTTGAGCAGCCACGACAAAAAATAAACAGAAAAATAAGAAAAGAAAAGTATAATTTTTGGTTTCTAAACTTATTTTAATTATCAATTCAATTCTTAAAATTTAACACAAATAACTCAGCTTCTATACTTTATTAACTTGGAACAATTTGGTCTATATAGTTCTTGATTCATACAACTTGATCCTATGATTTCTTAGTTCAATAAAGAAATTAAATTATATTGAATTAAAGTTTAAGAACTAAATTGATAATGAAAAGAAAGTTTAAGGATTAAAAGTTACATTATACCATAAAGAATACAAAACATGGTTTCACCACATTAATTTATTTACTAGGAAAATAAGACAAAATAACACATTATTTAATTGAGTGCAGATTTCTTTTGGTCTAATTTCAAGTATATGTGAGAAGTGTATAATGTATATTTCTTCTGTGATGTTAAAATTTAATTTAAATAATAACAAATTTTCTTTATTATGAATTAATAATTTAAAAGACGTCCTTGTTCTTCATTATAACAACTATGATTAACCTGTTGGCCTTTTGAGTTTACTGATGGTTTTTGACATAAAGTACACCCTTGATGAATCAATGTTGTTGGCCCAAGCCTACATTGTACATTGAGAGGTCAAGTTAATAAGGGAAAAATATGAGGGTTCTTGACTACAATATATCCCAAATTCGTTTTGAGTAATGAGAGGGATGGCTAAAGTGTTAGCCATTTCCATGTTGCCTTTATTATTTTTCATGCGTGATAGTTATTCAGCAACTTTGTGTGAAAATTAGAGTTAAAAAATGAATGGACTCGACCTATATGAGCTTAGCCCTTAAGGACTCGAGCTCTTTAGTTCAATTTTTTTTTATTTTTTAAAGTCCAACCTTTATATAAAAGGTTCGAGGCTAAGTCCGTAACTCTTTATTATTATTTTTATATTTTTTAAAAATTAAAATTTTCAATTTTAATATTTCATATATTTTTTAAAAATATGAATTATAATATTTAAAAATAAAAATAAATAATAAAAATTCTAATTTTAAAGTATAAATATATATTTTAAAGTTTAAATTTAATTTAAAAATTAAAAATATTTTATTTTTAATAAAAAAATAAAAACGGACCTAAAAAGGCTGCTTGAGCCTGAACCCGTTTTTTCAGAGCCTATTAAGGCCAGGCTTAAAAACTCAATTTTTTTAAAAAATATCATTTTTTTCAAGTCCGAACCCTTATAAAATTGAGCTTAAACAAGTAGCCTTTCAAGCCTGGCCCTTATTCTCGATTCTAGTGAAAACTATATCTCCTATGGGAGAGATATTAACAAGGTAAACAGAGAAAACTTTCACTGCTCTTTTATCTCTTCCACTTGTCCTCTTAGAGATGCATTAGTTGTGAATTAAGAATTGAATTCGAGTAACTCCATTCGTCTATATAGAGGTATAATCTGGTGTAACTTATAGTTATACTTTCGAACTTCATAATCCTACAACATGCAACCACTCAGAAGCCTATAATACAATGCTACTGGCTGTTGGCTTTGTTTCTTGCATTACTATTGTTTTAGGAATTCACTCTTAAGTAGTTAGTTCAAGAAAAAGAGGCTGCTTTCAAGTTTTCATTGTTTTTTTCAAAGGTAATGGTTTATCAATACATATGGGAATCAACACTCTGCTTCATACTCCATCTATTCCTTTGAGAGTTTGAATGACCAGAAGTTTAGAAGCATTTTTAACACATTACCCTTACCTTTACTTGGTTCTCTTCCAAGATAATTTGATTCTTCTCATATCAGCTTGCTGGATAGCTTTTCTTCGTTATTGACTTTGTGCTTTTAATCTTTCTATTTAGTTTCTTAATAAAGTTTGCTTCTTTCTTATATATTAAAAAAACTATTTATTATTTGGCAGTGTAATTAATTCAAATTGAATTATTATTTGGCCTCAATTAGATGTCACACTCTTAGTTGAACCACCCAACTAACTAGGACTCTTTTTCTCACAAAAGAATACTTTGAAATGTTGAGCCGAAAAATAAAATACTATGAAAAGTTTTTACTTTGCACATTCCTCCAACAGGGCTCATTTCTACCAGTTCAAACCATGGAAGCCCATATCGAGCTTACCAAATCCTTTAGGCACAGAGAGCCCAAAAAAAAAAGAAAAAGAAACATACGAACTCTTCGGGCCAACGAGTTTTTTTTTTTTTTTTGTGTAAAAATAAAATTTTTTGCATCTTTTTTTTTAAATTCCATAAAGTGGACTGATTTCACAAAATGCTAATATTCTATTAAGCACATCAACAAAATATGCACATACGGATGCTGGAGACCTTTTTTTTCCCGGATATATTATAATATTATTTAAAAAAATATAACTTTAAATCTTTATACTTTGTTTTCTTTTTATTACAAGTTCTTACAATTTTTTTTTTTGATATATTAAATCCATACATTTTTTATTTTGATAATATAAGTCCCTACATTTTTAATTTTTGATATTCTAGGTCCCTAAATGAATAAAGTATAGGGACCTAAAACACTAAAAAATAAAAACGTGGGACTTAAAACACAAAAAAAAAGTACAGAAAGTGAGCAAAGTATAAAAATTTAAAGTTATATTTTTTTATATCAGTCAATTAGAATGGGTTCATGCCTTTTTTGTAAGGTGCCTAGTATAAATTAAATTATTAAGTGTTCGTGATTTAGAAATTGTGTAGTTTCTTACCATTTTTATAAATATACTGGCTTTTTTAGAGTTTTTATGATTTTCGTATTGATTAGACTAAAGTTAAAATTGTAATAGAATAAAAGAAAAATAAAATCCAATATTAAAGACAGAAGCCATGTGCTAAAGTATATGTTAGAGCCTAGGTAGCATTAGCTTTATCAAGAAAAAGAAGACTTTAAGGAAACATTGCTGTTTAGTCTTTAATATCTACAATTGAAGATATTATTTTCAATTTGAAATCACCAAATAAAATTCTATTTAATAATTTAAATATTTTAAAATAACTTTGGAAATTAATTTTTATATGTATTTTTATTTTATAATTATTTACTGAAATTTTTCCTACTTCATCATTTAAAAACACATTAGAAGAGTTCTTCTAGATGAGAAAATTGGTCCACGGACAACTCAACAAAAACATTTTTTTAGTTTCAAACAGAGTGCTTTTAATAAATTTAAGATCAAAATAAAATTAATTGAAAATTGTAAAATAGTGAAAGTAAACAAATTATGAGGCTAGTTTGATTTTCTTGAAAAATCATACTCCCTCCATTCAAAAATGTAAAAATTTTTTTAAAGTGTTGGATTTTAAAACATATAAGACATTTTCAATATTTTGAGTTGTAGTCATTATTTTTTTCAAAATTACTCTTATTGATAATGACTTTATATTTAGTGTATGATGTTTAATAGGAGTAAATATAAAAAAAATAGAGTTAGTTAAAAAATAAATAATTATTTTATTAGGTATGAAATTAGATTAAAAATGTCTTATATTTTTAAATATAAAAAATATTATTTTACTTATTCAAATAAATCAAGCACAAAATTCCGGCCGACACAAGAAAAAGCCAAAATTGTCAATAGCAATTTTGAAGTAGACGGGCACTTATATATAGGTATATGCATCATGAGCAAAGACAAGCACTTATATAGGTAGGTGGTTTTGTGGGGAATATGCAATAGTAGGGTTGACTTTTTCATGATGGCTTGGACCGCAGCATTTTATTTAATTTTAATTTTTTATTAATTTCTTAAAGACAAAATTTTAGATGGGGTGGATCTCCTAAAGCTTGTCAAGAATAGGTATATGTTATCCACTTCTACACCCCCTCGGATCCATTTTATAAGATTTTTTTTTTGAGGTGATTTGAGAGTCTAAAATACTCTCTCTAGCCCTCTTTATAATAAATTTTTTAAAAATAATTTTTAATTCAAAATGTAAAATATTTTGTACTAGTTAAATTACTTTTTTTAATTTTATCCTTTATTAATTAATGTAAAGGTATTTAATACAATTATGTTATTATTTAAACCTAAAAATAAAAATAAAAATATTATGATGTGATGAAAAAAGCTAATTTTTTTTTAAATACATGAAATGATTGAAAATGTCTTTAAATAAAAATCAGGAAGAATATAAGATATTTTTAAAAAATAAAGTTATATTAGTGATGATTATGTAAATATTATTCTCTATTATTTTATTCTTTGAATAAATTTCTATCCACTTTCTCTCTTATTAGTTAAAGGTAATTGAAAAAATTGTAGAGATATAAAATTAAAAAAGTAATTAATAATAAATCTTTCTATCCCAATGACTTGTGAAAGATACCCTCATTTCTTTCTCAAAAATAAATTTTACACACACACGCACACCCTTCATTTAACACATTTTTTGAAAAATTAAATATTAAAAATATAAGATATTTTCAATCTTTCTAGATGTAATTATTTTTTTAAAAATATTCATAATAAATAAATTATTTTATATTTATTTTGAAGTGAAATACTTTATTAATAAGTATAAATATGAAAACATGGTGTTAATTTATAGACAATTAGCTATTTTATTTGAGTTTGAGATTCAATTAAAAATATTTTATATTTTTGAAGTGAGAAAGTATATATATTCTCTCTTTGTCAAAAAATATAGGGCCTTTTTTAGGTTGGATTTAAAAAAATATAATACTCCCTCCATTCAAAAATGTAAGGTATTTTTTAGTGAGTTAAATATTTAAAAATATAAGATATTTTTAATCTTTTGATGTGTAATTATTATCTTTTTCAAAAGTGTTCTTATTGATGAATGACTTTATATTTATTATAGGGTGTTTAATAAGAGTAAATATAAAAAAAAGAGTTAGTTTGAAAGTAGGTAATTACTTTATTAGAGATGAGATTCTGTTAAAATGCATTACATTTTTAAACAGAGAGAGTATATTTTAAATTTTTAATGTTTAATTAATAATTTTTTTTTCAAATGTACCCCTAAAAAATAAATTACTCAACCCTTCGTGTTTAAGTAAGACATTCTATTAAATAAAGACAAATATAAGTAATGGCATTAATTTAAAAATAAATTAACTGACTTGTTGGAGTGTATTTTGATTAAAAATATCTTATATTTTTTAATAAAGAGAGTATATAATTAAAGATAATAGTTCAAAACTTAAAAAACACTTACATATATATTTACAAATGATAAATTATTCTTATATTGGCAACGGAATTCAAATGTATACCCTTATAAAATATAAATTGCATCTTCGTTTGCCAGACTACTTTTTATTGACTTCGTTTTTTTAAATTAAATTCAATTTTCCCGTAATTTCATTGAAGTGCAATACTACATTAGGAAAGAAACAAAGATGCAAGCAATATGAACATCCAACCTTTGTGGTGCCAATGTAGGATAGATTGTCCCTTTCAAAAGGGAGTGTACCTTCCCTTCCTCTTTTTGGGATATAGGTGGTCCTTCCTGTAACTTGCATAGACCACTTCATCAAAGCCTTTCTTCACTTATCCTTTTCAAACCACCAATAAAAAAAGTAAAAATCAATATTGTTTTATTTTTCATTTTAAATTTATTTATATTGGTGATCTAATTTCTTTTTCATAATTAAACTCTTTTCATCAATGTAAAGAATTAATTAATTGTTTTTATTTATCTATCATTTTAAAGTATGAAAAATGTTAGTTGTTATTTTTTTAATTTTACCCTCATTTATAATTTTAGAAGGTTAAGGTAGTATTTATTACTAAAATAAATTAAATGTATATTATAAATATTGAAAAAATTATACTATGTTATTAGAACTTAAAACTCCTAATAAAAATAATGGAGATAATATAATTTTTAGTTTAATAATGAGATGATAATACCTTTCATTGGATTTTTGTTTACAAGTATTTTCCTATTAATAGCAATCATGTTTGAGGTATAGGTCGACGTTAAATATGAATATCTCTTTTAACAAAAATTCAATTTTGGTTCTCAATGATGTGAAGGGTTAGATCCAACCTTTATTAGTTTGATCCTGTGTTTTTTGAAGTGATTTGGTATTACGTACTCCCCCTGTTAAAAAAAAATGTAAGGAGATAGATGTTTACAAATATAAAGTATTTTAAGTCTTTTAAGATATATTAATTATTATTTTTTTCAAAAAAATACTTCTATTGAATAGATTACTTTATATTTTTTTAGGGTTAAACACTTTATTAAATATGAGTAAATATAGAACGATAATGTTAGTTTAAAGATAAGTAACTATTTTATTGGAGTGAGATTTGATTAAAAATACTCCCTCGTTCAAAAATATAAGACATTTTTTGAAGAGTTATATGTTTAAAAATATAAGGCATTTTTAGTCTTTTGAGATGTAATCATTACCCTTTTTTAAAAGTGCCTTTATTGATAATGAATTTATGTTTATTGTATAGTATTTAATAAGGGTAAATATGAAAAGATAAGGTTAGTTGAAAAATAAGTAATTACTTTATTGAGATATGAGATTTAGTTAAAAATACCTTATATTTTTAAACGGAGGGAGTACCTCATATTTTTTAACGAAGAGAATAAGTATTAATTGAGCTTATTTCAAAAATATTTTTTATTATTTTATTTTTTGAATATATCTATTTTTATCTTTTATTAAAGTTGTTGTATTTTTAGAATTTTAATTTTAAAAATTTAATTGATTTTATTAATATTTATAATTTCATAAAAAAAAAGTCTTCTACGGCTGCATGAAGAAATTAGAAATAAAAATTCCAGCGCGTTACACAAGTTTCAATACAACCCGAGGTCTCAACTACAAAAGGACGGCGGTGCCTAACGGTTTCGTCTCGGCTTTGCATTGAATCACAGCCAAAAAAGGTTCAAATATTCAACAACTCAATCATGAGCCAGCCGGCAATCGGTCCAAGTGAGCCAACGAAACGGTTTGGTTCTGACAAATAACCCCCACCCTTTGACTTGAATTACCGCGTGGACCCCACCATTTTAACCCGATCATCTTAACTGGCGTGTCTTAGAATTCTTGTCGGATAAGACGACACGTGTAAAGATAATCCGAGTCATTGAGCCACGGCAAGCAATGCATGGTTTGTTTGTGCCAGGTGTTAATGCAGGTGCAGTCGGTCACTGTAGTAACGCCCGCAGAGGAACATAACTCCCGCACACAGCGGAGAGGGAGGCTATTATGTGAGAGACGAGTAGAATGCGGGTTGTATCATTGGGTCCCACACGCCTTGCCAGCTGTATGGGGGAACCGTGGATCCCGTGATTGCTTGCCTAATGGACCATGTGGATCCCACCGTCCTCTCCCTCAGCACCTTCCCATCATCAGACATTAATGTCACTATTTTTAAATTATTCGCAGAAGAAAATTTAAAAAAATTTACTCCATCATATTCTCTGTACTATATTACTTAATAAAATATAATAAAAATATAAAATGTATTTTTTTCTAATGTAAATTTGAGTTTTGCTTAATTCAAATTTAAATTTGAATTTTTATTAATGATTAGAGAGATTATTTAGTTCTTAATATAAGTCGTATGAAGAATTATTTATTACTTGTATATAAAAGAATTATTTATTATTTTTATTCTTTTTGTAAATTTATTTTCTTGGTTCATTGTATATTATTTTTAGTGGGGAATTTTTTTTTTCATTTTAGGATATTCTTAATGAATTAACCGTAATTTCATAATTTTAATAAAATAATTAAAAGTATCTTACAATAAAAATAAAAATAAAAGACAATAAAATTTGAAGCATTAGAGGTATACCCAAATCCTTAAAATTGGTCATGTTTGGTACATCAGAATTGTGAAAAGGAAAATGGAATTGGACATGGAATTCTTCAGTTGGCTTGTTTGGTATACCAGAATTGCTTTCTTGAAGGAATCTGATTCCATCAAAATTGATGGAATCCAATTCCATTATAGAGATCATGGAATCCACCAACTCAACATGTAATTGGCTTATGTGTCATTAAAAAAATAAAATAAAAGGTATTTTAAGCTTTAAAAGTACATTCTTTATTTTTTTATTGTTAAGTTTTTCATTAAAAAAATAAAATAAAGGGTATTTTAATTTTTTATATTTTAAATACATATACTTATTAAAATTATATCACGATTCCATCTTCATACCAAACACACTTTTAAAACTCAATTCAATTCCGATTCCGATTTCGATTCCGATTCTAATTTCAATTCTGATTCTATCAAAAACTCTTCTATTATACCAAACGAGGCTTTAGTTCAGGCAAACCATTCATATGTAAAACTCTCTCAACAATATTTGTTTTCTTTTTTATTTTTGATGTTATAAAACTCTCCTTTGTATAACATTAATGATTGATAAATTAAAAATATTTATTTCATCAATAAGTAAAATTTGTATATCTTAATTTTCTCGTTATAATAATTAAGAACTTAAAAGATTCTCTCATTTTTTGAAACATATTTTTTGTTTTTGGACTTGTATAGCTCATAGCTATTAAATATTTTCTCAATTTAAAAATATAAAATATCTTTTAAAGGGTTAAATATTAAAAAATATAAAATATTTTTAATATTTTAAAATGTAATCATTATTTTTTGAAAAAAGTATCCTTATTAAATAAATAATTTTATATTTATTTTAGGATAAAACATCACATTAAATAAGAATAAATATAAAAATATAAAATTAATTTGAAAACAATTAATTAAAAATATTTTATATTTTTTATAAAGAGAGTATGATTTTTTCCTTAATCGCTTGACATCTGTTGAGATATTGTTGTACCCGTGATTGATAATAATATCTACTATTTGTATAAAATAAATAATAATAACAACTATAATACTAATCAATTATAGCGTTGGACTTCTCTTATAATTAGAGACTTTTTTTCGTTCAATTATTTCAGAATCTAGATTAATCATGATAACTACCTATCCTATATTTTGTTGTTATTTATGAACGATTTTTGTTTTTTGTTTATTTGCTTTTCTCATGGTATGTTGTCTATGAGGAAAGAAGAACATCATTTGGGGATCAAATTATTCTTAAGATCATATATTGATTTTGATGGAACTTTAATCATTATTGTTCAGGGTTTGCATTTGAGACTTTTTTTACAATAATATACATATTTAATTTATTAAATATATGGATTTTTAGATAAACAATTAACTAGTAAAATCTGAACACATATTGATGGGAAAAAATCATACATCATTTTAGAGCAATGGCTAATAAACAACTTTTAGTCCTCATGTGAGCATTTATTTTTATATTTTAGCTTCTGTTAAAAAGAATCATTACTACTCACTCATGATATTTTTAGTTTTCCACTATTTTTTTCTCAATACAAACTATTTTATTCATAAATAACTTAAACACAATGCCCAAATTTTTATGGAGATAGATGTTTATATTTAATAGCTTGATCGCACCTTGAATAAAATTAATCTTGATAAGAGAACAAGTGCGCACCATCAAAAACATCTTTAATTACATTGAGTTAAATGTGTGAATTTCTAATAATATCATAACAAGTGCCTAAGGAACTTAATTAAGTTAACTAATATTACCATGACAATTGACAAATACTCTTTGATCATCATATTTTAATAAAAATTAAAATATACAAAATTCTCCTTAATTTTAAAGCAGTTGTACAAAACTTTTTCACATTTAAAAATTCAAAATTAACCTTTATAACTTTTTATTTTTTATCACAAACTTCCTTACTATTATTTTTTAGTCATCTTACTAACAAAAATTGTCATGCTATATTAAGAAAAGACACTTATATGATATTTGATATAAGCTAATAATAGTAAAAAAATATGGATAAAATTTTTATAAAACTATTATTAACTTAACATAAAATGTCATATAGCCTGCCATGTGTTTTCTTTCTAGTGCAACATGAGAAATTTTATTAGTAAGATAATTAAAAAATAATTGTAAAGGAGCTTATGATGAAAATAATAATAATAATAAAAGGTTGTGGGGATTGATTTTACATTTTAGGGCCTTAAAAATAAGAGGGTTCTATACATCTTAAAATTAAGGAAAATTTTGTACATTTTAGCCTTGATAAAAAAAACTAAATTATTACTCCCTCTGTTAAAAAATATAAGATATTTTTTGAGAAGTTAGATATTAAAAAATGTAAGATATTTTTAATTTTTTGAGGTGTAATTATTGCCTTTTTTTTTTTTCAGAAGTGTCCTTATAGATAATGACTTTATATTTATTGTAGGGTGTTTAATATGAATAAATATGAAAAGATAATGTTAGTATGAAAGTAAATAACTACTTTATTGAAGGTGAGATTCAATTAAAAATATTTTACATTTTATAACGGAAGGAGTATGTAATAAGAAATATATTAATTCTGACAGTTTTAAATCATATCCATGGAATTATTTAAATTGAGTCATATACTCCAACAATGCAATAAACTTGTTCAATTCCTACTGATTATTTTTTGTTGATTATACATTTTATAATAGACATTAATATTGTTCGATTTTGTTAATAGTTGATATATTTAAATGAGATGTATTATAAATTTTTACTAATGATATGGAAACTACATCGTATAATTACTTAATATATTAAATTTAATTAAAAAATAATTAAATTATATGCAATTATAAATATATTAATCACCTGCTCATATAGTGCAACTTGTTCGATTCTTATTTATTCCGGCCAATCAAAACTTCCTATTTATTATTTCTTAAGTAATAAACATCTGATTAACATTATATTAATGCATCTAGTATAAAATCATTAAAAAAAAAAGCTAAAGAGGGAAAAAAATGCATCTACTGTAAACATAAGGAAATAAAATTCATCACTCTCACAATATTCTTAAAAAAAGACCAGCTTTATCCAAGTTTAAAGTCATCTCAAACCCGATTACATTGCATTGTTTTCTTTTTTTTTTTTTCTTTGCTTTTTTAAGAGTAAATTTCTTTCCACTTTCAGCTGGATCAATCAAAATTAAGGATCACGTGAAACTTGTAGAGTAAGATTAGAGAATTTAACTTTTTCTTTATGCCAATGAATGACTTGGAGGTCAATTAACCTCTGTGCTTAGTCATAATAAAGAAAAATTCCTGGCTCATTTTTAATTTGTGCTTTCTAATTATCTAAAATATTTTCTTAAAATAATAAAAATGAAATAAAACTCATAAATTTCTTCTAAAAATTTATAAAAAATAATAATAAAAACATAAAATTTGGATAAAATATTTTGTTCTGTTTTTGTATCATAGATATCTTAGTTTTTGGAAGCAACTTTTTTAAATGAATCATTTAAAAATTTGTATATATGCGATTACAAAGTAGACAATAATTTTCATTGAATTTTCAAACACTTCGACGGAGGCCGAAAAAACTACAGCGCCGAAAGTAAAAATGTTTATAAATAAATATAAATATAGAAAATAAAAATATAAATACAGTGGGAAAACAGAGAGCTGCACACGTAAAAGAGAGAGAATGAAACAGAGTGCGAGCATTCCCACTGACTGATATTCTCTGCTTCTCAATTCTCTGAACCAAATTTCGTTTTTCTTTTGTATAAAAATTCAAAGCGACGGCACCGATCATCTGCCGCCAGATCGCATGGCAAAGTCTGGCGTGGCGGCGGTGGACTCTGATCCAGCGGTGGCGACAAAGGTGTTGGAATTGAAGAAGGAATTGAACAGGTTGGTGAACTCCATCATCGACGATGATGATTGCAGCATACAAACCATTGATCAAGCTAAGGAAGCTCTTTCGACTCTTAAGGACCTCAAGCTTCGAAAGAGATCGTCATCGTCACCATCTTCACAATCTTCGTCGTTTAAGCTAAGCAAAAATTCTGGTTTTCCAGAAGAATTTAAGTGTCCTCTTTCTAAGGAATTGATGAGAGATCCTGTCATTGTGGCATCTGGAAAGGTTAGTGTCATAATTCGAATCTGTTTGGCATCTGTGAAAATGTTGTAGATTAAAGAACCAGAACTAGATAGATTACAATGTGTTTATTTGTTTTCTTTCTATTTTTCAGCGCCAGCGATTATTTTCTTGTCCGCGTAATTTCTTAAAAAAATTGAGTTTCTTGTAACTTTTCGACATAAATTTAGGCTAAACACACAGTTCATTGAAATATGGAACTTTTAACTACTCAGTTATTGCTTTCTCAGATACTCCCTACTTGTTATTACAATCAACCAAAGTGAAGATGTCGGATTTTATATTTTATAATTTTTCCCCTTTCTTGTCAGTTGCTCTTCTTGACTTGAAAGTCCTAATGGGAAAGAAAGAAGAATATGTTTTTATCATCATCATCAGTTCATTTTCCAGAACCTTGAAAATCAGGATTTTCTACCTGTTCGTTTTAGGTTAATTGAATCTTAACCATGTGAAACTTTCAGCTTTCCTTCTTTCTCTCTATTTTCTTTTCCGTCTTGTTTTCTTTAAGTCCAATCAGTTTTCTCCTGCTTTTCTTTTTCTTGTTCAATGTGGCACGCAATTTATTTATTTACTATTTTTTTAACTTTATGTGATTGTCATCAAGAATTCTGATGTCTGGTAGTTGGTGTTATTAAAGAATTCAATTGACTTCCTGTTAACGCGTTGCTGTCGCTGGAAGTGTGATTTCTGGTACTTTTTGTTTGATCCACTGAAAATTTTCAGATCTTCCTATTATTTTGTCGTTAGCTTTCTGCATTAGTGTTTCAATTGGATAAGTAAAAGCACAAAAATTAAAACCGTAGTAACAGTATATTAACCATTGTGGAAGGAAAGAGAGAGAGTGGAAAGTTAAAGAATATTTTTCTTTATGTCCATTAAATGTGATTCTTTAGCGAATGGCGGTGTCGATTAGCAGCTTTGTGTAAAACTTTTTGACTAATTTCCCTGAAAGGGAATGATGAACTTCTAGTGTTCTGAGCTCTTTCCTTTCTGTTGTGAATTGCTAGTGTTGCTTCTCCACATTCCCCAACTTCTTTTTGTCTGTCTGCTCCAAGCCTTTATTCTGTAACACCGATGCTATTAGAGGATTATACAGTGAAATGATTCAGCACATTTACTTAATGACTTAACTGCTAAGGTAAAATGATTTTCACACAAAACAAAAGCTTTAATAATCATGTCTTTACTATTAAGTTAATGAACACATTAACTACCAAGAACTTTTTGACTTGTCGGCATAATGATACTGAGGTTTTCCCCTAACTTCGTTCATCTCAATTATGCAGACATATGATAGACCCTTCATTCAAAAATGGCTGAAAGCTGGGAACAGAACTTGTCCTCAAACCCAACAAGTCCTCTCACACGCTGTCCTCACTCCAAACCACCTCATAAGGGAAATGATAGAACAGTGGTGCAAGAACCATGGGGTAGAATTATCCAACCAACTTGAGTGTATTTACAATGAGGAAGACATAATAACAAAAGCAGATCACGATCACTTTCATTCTTTGCTTGAGAAAATGTCCTCATCATCACTTTCTGAGCAGAAAGCAGCCGCAAAAGAGCTTCGCTTATTGACAAAGAAGATGCCTTTGTACAGAACACTCTTTGGTGAGACTTCACATGCCATTTCTGAGTTTCTCAAACGAGTCTCTGCAAGCGACTCTTTGAACAACATTCATCCTGATCTCCAAGAAGATGTGATCACAACACTTTTGAACATCTCAATCCATGACAACAACAAGAAGCTTGTCGCGGAAACTCCTATGGTGATTCCAATTCTTGTGAAAGCCTTAAAATCGGGAACTATAGAAACTAGAAGCAATTCTGCAGCTACCCTTTTCACTTTATCTGCTCTAGACTCAAACAAAGATCTCATAGGAAAATCTGGAGCCTTGAAGCCGTTAATTGACCTCTTAGAAGAAGGGCATCCCTTAGCCATGAAAGATGTTGCTTCAGCAATTTTCACCTTGTGTGTGGTTCACGAGAACAAGGCAAGAGCAGTGAGGGAAGGGGCAGTGAGTGTTATATTGAGGAAGATCTCAAGCCGGGTTTACGTGGACGAATTGCTCACAATCCTCGCGCTGCTCTCAAGTCATCAAAAGGCTGTCCAGGACATGCTAGATCTTGGAGCTGTTCCTAACTTGCTGAGCATCATGAGGGAGAGCAATTGTGAACGAAACAAGGAGAACTGCATAGCGATTCTTCAAACTATATGTCAGCATGACAGAGGAAAATTGAAGGAGATAAAAGAGGAGGAGATTACCTATAGAACTATCACTGATCTTGCATTGAATGGAACTTCAAGGGCTAAGAGAAAGGCTAGTGGAATTCTTGAGAGGCTGAATAGGGTTGTTAATATTACACACACTGCATGATAGTATTGTTGTTACTGTGTATATTCTGCTTCTCTGTTTTTCTCAGGTTGAGTTGTTGAAAGTTGGAAAAAAAAAAAAAAAGTAAATTTGTGTCTCACTAAATTTTGTAAATTCTTTGAGTCAAGTCATTCCCATGTTCAGGAGCTATTACTTATTAGCATCTCAATAAAGTGAATCCAATGCTCTTTCCCTCCAAATGTTTAAGAAACCTTGTAGAAGGAATAAGCTTATAATACAGTTCAATTATTCTTTTAGTGGCATTTGCAATTTCACAACTTATCCTAACTTCAACTTTCCTAGCCGTAAAGATACCAAAGAATGTGCAAAACCTTCATAGAAGGACTTATGTTTTCCATAGTTCGGAGTATGTATCAATGCCTATTTATAATATAAGCATGTATCGTGAAAGGGAAAAATGCAGTTTCGCAACATAAAATTGACAAGCATACATAAAGATTGAAAAATCATAAAATTTTAAAGAAATTAATTTTTATATTTTTTATCAATCAATTTTTCACAAAATTATTACAACTGTCCCAGCCGACAGAGCAAGGAGCCTATTACGAAGTATTTTTTAAGGCGTGTGTATCCTGTGCTGTGCCCATGATTTAAGGCTTTTTCTCACATGTCGGTTGAAAAATTTCTCTGAGTATTTTTTTTCCCCATAGCCTCATATTATAAGAAATTTGGAGTATTATTACCTTCCATCAAAATTAATCTGAACCCATTTCTATATAGAACCGTTATTATCAATGACAAATTCACAATTACTCCAATTATATCCTCTATTATCTTAATCTACTTTTTTTGTATAGATAAATTTTTTTATAATTTTGTTAGGGGAATGACAATTTAACACCAATACTTTAATTTTTTTTTTTCAGATTAAAGAAATTAAAATTTCGGCAAAGAACATTTGGTCCTTGATAATCATATAAAATTACATAATTATTATTTTCCCCAAAATCTTCCATGTTTTATTTGAGAAGATCAATTGTAATATACTATATAGTTTTTTTTTTTGTTAGCATGTAATATAGAGTACTATATTGTTAGTAGTAAACTACAGAAGATGAATATCAAATATTTTCAGCAAGTCTTTCCAATATTACCATGTTAACATTTGAAATTATAGAGGAATTTTTTTTTAATATATCAATGTCAAATATTAAAAGTTAGTGTAGAATTTTAGAAGTATTTGTTATAAAGATTGACACTTATTTTACACAATTTATTATTAATTATATAATAATTTACAAACGATCTTCTTAAAACATGAAACATTTTATGGGAAATTTGAATTATGCAATTTCATTCGAGCATTATGAGCCAGATTCCTTTACTGAAAATTTTGAATTTTTAGTTGTAAATTTAAATTAAATTGATATATTAGTCCGAAGTGTCATCCTCTTATTTTCTTCAATCAATGAATGAAATTATTGTATTATATATCAGTAAACTATTTATTTTTTCTAAGAAATTTCGTTTGTTATTTTTCTAAAAAAATATAACTATAAATCTATAACTTTGAAAAAACTTAACTCATATTTCTCTACATTTTATATATGCTAAAATGTATCTTTAATTCTTTAATTTTACAAAAGATTTTATTTTAATCACTTAATTTTATAAAGTGTCTTTTCAATCATATAAATTGTCACTTATTAATCATAATAGTATTAGTTTAGTCAACAAAAATAATATTTGCATTAAAATTGAAAATATTAACATATTAAGTTAATTTTTTTAAAAAAATAACAATAATTAATAGAAAAATAAGGGTTAAAAAATTAAAATAATATTTTATGAAATTAAATGATTAAACTAAAAATTTTATATAAATTATAAGATCAAAAGTACATTTTCCTTTTCTCTTTTTAAGGATTGAGACCATCTTAAAATACAACAAAATTTGATAAAACATAACAATGTTTAGTTAAAAAAGATGACTCAATCCTATAGAAGTATGAGTTTGAATCTCATTTAGTGACGTGAAGATCTCATTAGTAATTTATAAGTATATTTTTAAATGCTTTTTTACACCTAGGTAAAAGGAAAAATGTGTTCTTTTTTAAACCTTAACCTAAATTCACAGAGGTTTCTCTTTAATTTTTTTTAATACTCACATACATGCATTTATAGAAGATAATTATGTTCGAGATATTGTCAGACACTAAACTGACATAATTTTATGACTCAATTGAGATATATAATTTTTACTAAAAGAACAAAGCAATAAAAAATTAATTTCATTAAATTATATAAATCTATTCATTTAGAAAAATAAATCTTACATGTAATATAGCTCACGACTGGGTGTGTGTGGGTGTGTGTGTATTTTTGGCATCCGTGTGTATATATATTTAGCTAAACAGATATAGATCAAATGCTGTGTCTTTTCTCCTCCAAAGAGGTTGAGGTTTAGAAATTTGTTAACTCATAAATATTTGTGATGATATTTATAAATTATTCACTAATAAATTTTCCTTATTAATAATAAAATTTATAACCCATACACTAAAAAATAGGTATTATGTCCTTATCAATTAAAACAAACAAACTATGGCATCCCGTGTTGAACACTGCTCATGTCATGATATGATATATTTGCCTTTTTTTAGGGGGAAACTGCTCAGACCTTACTTATCCGTGAGCTGCCAAACCTTGAAATTTGGAGTACTTTGCCTATTCCACAAGTTTTCATTCCCCTATTTATGGTTTCCTAAAATGCATGCTTCTTTAATAAGTTATGCCGCCCATATCACTCTATCAAATTTTAATAGTATGAATTCAATTAATTAATACTTATCTCTATTTTTATGAACATATTAATATAAAGTTGTGTTTGAATGTACAAGAATTTGGATTTCAACCAAATTATCCATTTGAGTATGTCAAATCTAAATTCATGTTTTATAATAATTTCTTTATAATTTTAAATTTTCACTAAACTTTATTTGTTTGAAATTCCACATGTTATAACACCCGTTTTCTTCATGTTTTTATTATTAGTGTCTTTATTATTTTTGTCACTTTTTTTATCTTCGGTTTTTGTATCTCACTAATTAAAGAGTAAATGTAACTTCATCATTTTTAATATTTTATTTTTTGCTTTGAACCCCAACTCATTTGTCTTTTACATTTAAAATTTTGTCACACAATTCAAATAAAGGATTTTACATATGAATTTTAAATATAAAATTTAAATTTAAATCTATCACTACAAACGATACCTAAAAGAATTTTTAAACTATAAATAATAATATTTTTTACATAAAATAAAAAGCATCTTTAACAATTTAATTCTTGTACCTTCACAAATACAATGTAAAGTGTTTTCAGAAGATGAAAAAACAATTACAAATTAATGTAATTATAAGATGTAAATTCCATATATAATCATAAAAATATATGAATTGAAAAAATCCAATATTTTCAGACTTATCCCAACAATAAATTTTTTCTATTTAGATATCAATCTCTCTTGATAGAAATTTTTTAAGATCAATAATATTCTTCAACAACAATGAAGATTAATCTTTCATAAAGTATGAAAGGCAAATGATAAACCCCTCTTAATCACGTTTGCTTCATGCCAAACTCCTAACCATTTATTTAAAAAACGGTACCCATTCCATTTATACCAACGTGAGTTGGTTTCATATACCACCTAGGCCATAATATTTGAAACCTTATATACAACCTACATTATAGGCCTATAATATATGGGATAATGACAAAAAAAAAAATCATCTTCAAATATACAAATGACAATTAAATTTTATAAAATGTTATTATTCTTTTCAAGTCTTTAAAATTTTTTTTATATTACTGATTTTTAATGAAATGAATAAGATATCCCTGGTTTAAAATAAAAAAAAAGTAATAGTTCTGGCTCAAAAAAGGTAAGTATCGATAATCACTTTACTGTAAGTGATAATTAATTTTCTTTTAATAATGATTAGAATAGAACAAGTATTTAAAACTTTTTGTTCCTATGCAAATTTTTAATTTACTGAAGTCAAAGTATTGAAAATATTTGTGAGGGTTAATGTTCATTCTTATCCATGATTTTTTTTAGAAGTATTAGGCACCTTATATTGATAAATGAGATAATTTTTCTCTAAATCATTTTTTTGAGGAGAAAAAAAAAACTTTTTGTTAGTCACCTGTAGGGATGTTAGGCTAAGTTAGTCTTTGGCCAAATGGACATAAGTTTATGTGGTAAGCTAGAGGCTTAAGCTTAGTCTGAAGCCTGTATAAGGCTTCTCTCATGGTTCAAGCCTTAACATATCTAAAGGCCGATTTGGTTTAAAAGCTTATTTAAAAACCTATTTAAAAGTAAGCTTTTTAAATAAGCTTACATTTTAGTTTTAAATGTCTCAAATATACTTTAAAACTATTAGTATAAATATGTAACCTAATTTATCATTTATAATATATAATAATTAAAAAAATTTACTAACTATAACATAATACAATAATAAAGTAATAACATTAAAATCAATATACAAGTCTAATATGATTGAAAATATAATTAAAAATAAAACATAGATTAATTAAAAATTAAATTATGAAACTGATATGTGTATGGTATATTACATAATATATATACATAAATAGGCTGATTTGTTAGTTTCGTAAGCTAGGCTTTAAAAAACTAAGCCTGATCTATTTAACTAAATATGCCTAATTAAAGGTCTGAACTTGGCTTGAGTAGGCTCAGCTTGAAGTAGGCTAAGGCGTAAGCTCCTGATAGAGGTTTGATCTATTCTTATCTCTAGTCACCTGTTAACTTTGTTATTTCTCACTAACGCAGCATGTGTGTGGTGTAACAGCCCTCTGGGTCACCCCGCCTCCCCAAGGTCATTTCCCAGCGCTGGACACTCTCCCCCCAGGCCCCACAACAAGGGCGACCCCACCCCTTACGGTGAGCATCAGGAGACAAAGGCTTCCCCGCAGTAGTGTGCAGGATTATTCCCCTTGCGGAGAGCCTCCCCAGGTTCGATCCTCCAACCTCTCCTACATAACAAAGTTGAGGCTGAACCTGGTACCATTGAGTCAAGACTCAATGGTACCAGGTTCAGCCTCAACTTTGTTAAGGTAGTAGAGGTTGGAGGTTCGAGCCTGGGGAGGTTCTAAAAAACCCCCATAAGGGTGGGGTGAGGAATAACTACTGTACCACCAGTGGGAAAGCCGGTAATCATGTGGTGACATGTGTGTTGTCCAGCGCCTGGGAAAAGACCCTGGAGAGGCAGTGGTGACCCAGGAGGGCTGTTACATGTTGATTCATGCATGGTGATAGGTAAAATTTTAACTATGTCTTTTAATATTAATTTGTCTCTAATTTTTTTAGTAGCGTTGAGCATCACGAAGACTTGTTAAAATAAAATTTAATAAATATTATTAAATAAATATTTTTAATATTTAATAATTCAAATATTATTATTTATAAATATTCATCTAAAATTTATAAATTATTTTTTTAAATATTAATAGCTCAAATTAATTTTATATAAATTTATAGATAACTTGTAAATTATGTATGAAGATTTATAAATAATAATAATATTTATAAACAAATTGTAGAAAATAATAAAATTAACATTAATTAAGTTTTTTAAATATTTTACGTTCATTCCCTTGGGTCAAAATAAACTTTGCACTGATATTGGAAAAAAAAAAAAACAAACACTTTGCCCTGTGGATGGATGAATTGCATTCGATGCTCGTCACAGATGAATTGCATTCGGTGCTCATCATTTGTGATGAGCACCGTGTGCTCAGTGGGGCCAGGAACAATTTTGATCTTTTATTTTAATCTTATCTAATTCTTATTGTTCATTTAAATTAATTTTTTTAATATTTTTAATATAATATTTATTAATATAAAAAATATAAAAATTTTTAATTTTTAATATATTTGTTTATTATCAATTTGATCAGTAGAGATTTAATCTAGCAATTCAATTTAATATTAAAAAATTATAATTTCACAATTTGATTATACAAACATACTCTGTAAAGTTTAGGTATAATTTAGATGATCTAATTTAATATTAAAAAATTTATAAATTTTATAAAATAACCATTTAAATGTACTCTAAATAATTCAAATTTAATAATAAATTTTTTATTTTAATAAATAAAATATTAAAAAATATTTAAAAGATAAAATTAAATGAATGTCGAGAATCAAATAAGTTTGAAATGAAAGGCCAAAATTACTCCTGATTTTGATGAACATTGCAGAATGTGGACGCATGAACAGACCACACCTGAAACATGACAAACTAGAACTCAGAGCATTGCTGCTAAAGAAAAAGAAGTATTTGCACACACGCAACTAGTGTAGCACACACTCAGCGTATTTTTGGTAATATTTTTAGTTAATTAACAGTCTTTTTAAAAAATATTACACTATTCAAATTTAAAATTTTAATATTTTATAAATTTATATTAAAAATGAAAGAAATAAACTACCAAAATAATATATAAAATTAATATGAAAAAATAATAATAAAATCTTTTTAAATTATATAAATGATAACTTACTTTCTCAAAATGCCATAATTTCAATAAAGTTTTTCATAACCTTTTTATCAATAACTTTTTTTGTGAAAAGAAAATTTTACCTTCATTAACAAATTATAATTTCTTGTTTAATTTTTGCAATTTTTTGAAAAAAAGTTATGATTCTTTAGAAAAAAGTTGTAAATAAAGTTTGTTATTTTAAGAATTTATTTTTCAATAATAGAAATTATATTTGATAAGTTGTGATTTCTTGTTCAACTCTTGCTATTCACAGAACAAAAGTTGTGATTGTGGTTTATTTTTCAATAACAAAAATTACAAAATAAGTTGTGATTTCTTGTTCAATTCTTGTCATTTGCAAAACAAAAGTTATAATTCCTTATATAAAAATTATAATTGACAAATAGGTTCCTAAGGACTTCATTAAGAGTATGATATTTTGAGAGATTAAATTATTATTTTTATAATTCGAAGCAATGTTATTGTCATTTTTCCAATTAATGTTGCCTTGTTTAATTTGTAATTTGTTTTTTCAATTTTAAAATTGATAATACATTACATTATATAAAAATACCAATTAAAAACTCAAGAGACTTGCTTTGCATTTTAAAATTTGTTTAGACTTTGCCTGAATAAAATAATTTCTTAACCGTTATTCTCCAGATGAGTAATTTACAAGTTAATTAATATGAATTGTCTTGCAATGTCATTTTTTATAATTGATGATCTTTACACACAAGTTACAAGTAATTTATAAATTTCTGAAAAGCTAATTCGATCTCTTAATATTTTAAAAATTTATTCATAAACTATGGATGAATATTCATAAATAATAATATTTAAATTATCAAACATTAAAGTATTAAATATTTAATAATATTTATTAAATTTTATTTTAACAAAGTTTAAGGATGGTTAACGCTTTTGGAAAAAAATGTGAAAAAAAAAATTAACACCAAAGGACATTATCAGAATCCTATTTATCGTTATGAGTGGACCTTATATATATGTCATGTCAGCAAAAAATGAAAATTAAATAGTGACTAACAGGGGTTTTTTGATCTCAAAAATAATCCAAGGAAAAAATTATTGTGTGTGTCAAAAGTCTCACATTGTTTAAATGAAAAACTCTCCTAGTGTATAAATACTAAGAAATGAAGTGAGCTAGTAAAATGTGCTTGGAGGAGAAGTGAGTTCGCGTGCACGAAACAGCCCAACTCAAGGCAATCACAGTTAAAATCAGTCAATTGTCCCCCTGCGCACGAGTTCAAGAGGTACTGAGTTCCTTTTACCAGATTATTTTTTCAAAATAAATAAATAAATAATTATTTTTAGCTTACTGAAAAATTTTAATTTTTAGTTGTTTGAAGTTTGAAATCAAACCATGAACACTCCGATGGTTGAATGCCCAACGTTTAAGTCCAAGATCTGGCCTATATATGGCATTCAGACTGAACAACTTGCTAGCCTCTTAAGCTTTCAAGGCATTCTTCTCCTCCTTCGACTTCTCTTCGTCTGAGTTCCTTCTGTTAGTACTATTGTTCTGTGCCCTTATATTATGCAGGAAGTGCTTGTTTAATGATAAAGAACTGCCAGTCCGTTGTCCTAGTATGCCGGAATAATTCTTAAGGATAGTATCTTTTTGGGCACGACTTAAGCAGCTCACCGTTTACGTCCATACTGCTAACAAAAATTGCTCAACTTATTAGTAATGAATTCTCAACGCTCTAAAAAAAATGTTTAGGGGTAAAAATAAACCTTTAATCCTAACCATGTTACTTTAATTTAAGCAATAATTATTTTTCTTCTAATAATGACTAAAACAAAACAAGCAATTACAACTTCTCGTACGCAAGTTTTTTATCCATTGAAATCTAACTTTCTTTTGATATCATTAGAACATTTCTCTACATGATACCTCACATTCCCAATTATAATAAAAGAACAATAGTTATTACTTAAACAAAAATAATCTTTGAATATTTACCTCGTTTGAACTTTAGTAAAGCACAAATTTGCATGGAACAAGTTGTATTGGCTTATTTCTTTTTAATTATTGCCAAAAAAATTCATTATTTAAATTATAATTGTGAATATTTACAACGATCATACTTCATTGCATTAGAAATTTGCACAAATAAAATTATAATTATTTATTTCATTTTATTTATAGCTAAAAAATGTTGAAACTAAAATACTCATAAATATTTATAATACTTAAATTTCAATATAGGAAGTTGTAATTGTATATTCAGTTCTAATTATTAAAAAAAAATTCATTACTTACATTAAAATAATCATTGATATTTACTCTCTCTTAGGGCTAGAGCTATTACTTTTTTAGTTTTAAATCAAATGTAATTTCGTTACTTCAATAAAAATAATTAATGTTACAAAAAGTTTCCAAAAATTAGAAAAGAATCATAACATTTTGCAATATTTTATTACCGTTTGCACATTTCAAAAAAAAAAAAAAATTCTACCATTCTTCCTCAATATATTGATTCAAAATGTACTACTTATCTTTCAATTAAAATTTAAATCTTCATTCAATACTAAATTTTTATTATTAGATAAAAATGACATATTTTTCAAGATTATTTTTTAAGATTGATAATTAAAAAGATTATTTTTACTCAGTAATATACTCATTTTTAAATAAAATAATAATAAAAATGTTTAGATTGTACAAAGCTGATTCCCAATCTCCCGTATAATGCATCGTTTAATTGATTTCTTACATGAAACTAAACACACTACGCTCTGTCTGGATGAGGAAAAAGATTAGAAAGGATGGAAAACTTGGAGGAAAAACTTCTAAAAATAATTAAATAATTTTTAGAAAACTATTTTTAGACATTTCTCTTCATAATTTTCTCTTCTATTTTTCCCCCCCACTTTTTCCTCCATCCTCCAAACTACGCAATTAAGATATGAGCGAAAATTGCATCTTGCATGAATATGTCTTACCTGTTCCACAAGGTAAGTGATCAAGATGACCAAAAAATATGAGCAATTGAACAAGCTCACACGAGCCAACCAGCAAAATGGACTCAGTAGTGTGAACTTTGAAGAGTCTTTTCTCTAATTACGCAAATGAGAAAGGAATTGTTCTGCGAGCATTTAATGTACACACAGCAGGACAACACAGTCTATTGCAGTTTTTTTTTTTTTTTTTTAAATTTTACTCCTAACCTAGCCCTATTCTATTAAAAGGGAAAGCATACGCACCCACACGTATACAAACATGTTAACGATGGGTTCAAACTCAAAACCTTTTTCAAGAGGGAAAGTTGGCATTGCTACTAGTACAACTTGCATTTGACAAAAATCAATTATAGTTAGTTATATGTACAGTTCTAAGCAAACAACTGGCATCGCTGGGAACTACAACCAATGATTACCAAACATGGACCACACAAAGAACTACAACAAACTCTCAATTGTTCAACATAAATCGTATATTAATCTATCTTGTAGGCCCATCCATGTTTGTCCAAGAATGCCTGGACTGCTTCCTTTATGGCCAAGTTTGGTACTAACTGGGCTGGATTAAGTGGTTCTCGGGTGACTGGATCAAACTTACCAACCTACGTTTAGATGAGTTTAGAAACCAGGTAATGTAACCCTTTGTTTGGATAGCAAGAAAAACAGCGAGGAAGAAAAACTAAAAAGAAAAAGCTGTAAAAATAGTAATATATATATATATATATATTTTACTATTTTTGAAAATTTCTCACACTAAGGATAATAAAACTTTTAATCCCTCAAATTTACTTTAATTATCGATTTCATCCATCAAGTTTAATTTTGATTAATCAGATCTCTTACATTTTCTTAAATTATTATATTAATCCTTTTAAGTTTTAAAACACAAATTAATTTAACGTGTGAATCATATTGATAACATGTGTATATAGCTAAATGAGAATTAGCCCTCAAATCAGTTTAATTATTATCAACATAATCTTTTTTGTTGCATTTTGCTCTATTGTTTTTTAAAATTTGAGTCTGTTTTTTTCCTACCTAAATAATTACACTTCTTTTTATTAATTTATATGGCTACTATCAATATTCACTTTTCCATGTCAATAAATTTTAACCGTATTATCCTCTCTTTAAATAATAAAGAACAAATTAATAACTAAGGCAAACTTAAAGGATAAAATTGGTAAAAATTAAACTTGAGGAACCAAAACAATAACTGAGACAAATTTGAGGAATTAAAAGTTCCATTATCCCATTTTCTCTCCTCTATATTTTCTTCCTACTTTTCCTTCCATCCAAACCAAGCCTAAACTATAAAAAAAATTTGATAAAACGTGTTACCTTCTCAAGATGTTCAAGAATCACTGCCCTCTCATATGTAAGACCACTTGGAGTGATGACAGGATCCCGGAAAATTTCAAGTGAGACTCTACAGCAAAGATGATCTGGCACCTGAAATACCCAAAATGCCAATCCAAGAGGTAAACAACCATGCATCGATTTCATTATATGAAGTAATTTCAGATGGGCCAATCTATTCAACCTCAGCAGGTGTATCATCCTCTGCAGCTTTACCGAACACTCTTCCTAAAGCCGCTAGCTGTTCTGATGGGGTGGTTGGATCTTCATCTACAAAGCCTTCCTTCTGGGAGACGTCTTGTAGATGCTTTTCCTTTAGAGCAGACTCGCAAGCTTCTCTGAGACACGGACAGGCATTATATAAAGCGGCTAATAAGAACTTCACAAGCAAAGTGAAAACTATTTTCAACAACAAATAATAAATGAGGATTAGCTAATCAGGCACATAAACACAATTTGTGAAGTAGCTGGTTTCAAATTTGATATGGAATTCATAGTTCACCCAGCATTAACGAATGTCCCTTGGCCAATAGGTTTGGCAATCACCAGAAAACATACTTCAAGCTCTGCAATTCCCATGATCGCTTGGTAGATGAACGTTCCCATTCTAGGTATTTTGCTTTTGCTAGCTCTTGCCAGATCTCTTCTACCATATAGCCCTTAGGATTGGCTCCCCTCCCAAGATCCAAAGCCTATTAATTATGACTTTATAATCAGTATAAGAAATATTCATGCAAAAAGAAAAGAGAAATACGGAAACTTGTATCTATGGTGAAGTCAATTTAATTAGATATCATGCCAACAATCCAGAGAAGCAAGCAATGTGTCCCTTTATTAATTTACTTTTTGGCCAATAAATACCATAACCCTCAATAGCCCAGAAGTATAAGGATGTGCTCAGACAATTTCTCCTTCCTCCGTAACAAAATTATGACTGCTGAATAAAACAAAGCAGGAAGATGCACAACTACACAAATTACATCGCAGGCTACCAGCTAGGCAAATGCATTCCATTTCACATGATGGTGAAAGACAGAAACAACCAAAGAAAATTCGGGCAGGCAGAGGAAAAGACTTTTCTCTAGCCCTCCACTCAGAATACTTCCGCACATACCACAAGAAACGGGTACCATGCATCTCTCCTGGTCAACCAACCAACACCACTTGTATCTGCATCATCTTAATGAAATACCTCTATTTTATCAAAAAGTATCTATAATCTATAATACAACAATACACTGTTCAACATAAACAAATACTGAAATACCAATATCCCAGGAAAAGTAGGATTTAAACTTGCAAAACAGATTTTATGATGGACTGCTTCATGTTTAGCTCGAGCATCATTTTGCACTAAAACAGCTAATAACAAATTAAAGCTAAATGCATCACCCAAAAAAAAAAGGCAACAAAAAACGTGAATTATGAAGAATAAAGGAGAGTAGCAGGTTATGTCAAACAGTCAATCATATTAGCGTTTCCCTTATTTTGAACTCACCTTTGGGTCAAGTACACAAAAACAACAGTTAAGCGTGATACTGGTTGGTATGTGGTAAATGGAAAAGCATAGTGCTTGATTCGTTAGATACATTACATTCATTATATATCTAATGGAGACTGGTAGTGTGAAATAACAAGTCCCACATTGAGCAGCATGGGATGCTCAATGGAGTATTTCAGTGAGTTGGCTCTCCCATCTCAACAACTAGCTTTTGAAGTAAGATTTTCCATCTAACTGAGGTACTCATCAATTGATATTAGAGTCTCATCATCAGTTGCTCTAGAGAAGGCTACCTGCGGAGGGTTTTGACTAGCAAAAGATCGAGTTAAATGCCATAGAGTAGCCACCATGACATCAACTTTTTATGGGGGGCCAATTGATGGAAACTTGATAGTACAAAATACCAAGTCTCACATTGAGTAGTATGAGATGCTTAATGAAGTATTTAAGTAGGCTAGTCTTACCACTTCAACAACTAACTTTTGGGATAAGGTTTTCCGCCATAAGGTACCACTATAGGATTCAAACCCTAGACATCACACCAATAAAGAGTTGGCGTTGCCATTGAGATAGGAAACTAGCTATATTAATGGGAGTTATAGAGCTTCCTAACCCACCCCTTAACTATTATTTCACATGAACTATTATCATATGGATTTCTTTGCTATCAAGTATCCCAATACTCTATATTCTCATGTTTGGTATTGTACTAAGTATTAACTAAACATTTACACGTCCTCAGTATTTGACAATACAATAACCTGGACAATCTAGAAATGGGCATGCAAGAACTAGGGTATAAAGAGTAGACTTGGTAGAATCTTGAATCTATGCTATATTGCCATCATTTTTGGTCCAAACATTATGATCATAGGGTCTGAAAGTTAGTCAAAATATCAAATGAAGCTAAAATTTGAAACACTCAAATGCAACAAAAGGAAACAAAGTGACAAACAAAAATGAAAATGCGGTGACAAGGATGAAGTGGTAAACATCATTATTTGCTATAATAGTTATGAACATAGCTTTGATATATAGAGCATGCATCACATGCTCTCTTTGGTCCCTATTATAGAGCGCCTTTTAGAAGATTAGTTTTGCCCTTAATATAAGACACTTGATGAAGTATTAATTAAATTTTTCTAATATTGCCCCTGCTTAAACCTATTTACCATGAGAGAAAATGTAATGCAAATTTGAAAATTTAACATTTCAATAGGGGTAAAATTAGAAGTTTATTCTATTTTTATAAGTTAATAATGTAGCCACCTCTCCTTGTTTCTAGTAAAGTAGTTATAAGTGCTTTATAATAGAGACCAGAGGGAGTACAATACATTGCATATAGGTTATTCAATTTTAGATCCATGGGAGACTTGGGAATCAAAAAGTAAAGATGTTATATCATTATTCTTGAACAGTAAATATTTCATTAAGCCATGCTTCGTAGTGACATATTTCTCTTCCACTAATTACTAAATATATAGAAATACTTATTATTCTTTCCATACAATATTTAATGGGTAAAATCCTGGGCATTACTTCTTTCCAAATAATTCTGCATTCCTGCAATGCTTCCAAAAAATCAGAGGGGGATCAAAGTCCAGATAAATTGAAATAAGCAACACCTTACTTTTCTTTTCTTGTATTTTCTTTTTTTTTTTGTTAAATGGAAATCTACCCTCTGCCTTGAGGTTTTTCATGTCCCTTCTTTCACCCATAATAAGCAACTGAGCTGATTGTCACCTCTCAGCTAATGAGTTCCCATTCAATCCTTTTCTCTATTAATCAACTATTGAAACTCCTCTTTCTTTATCTCATTCTTCAATTCCCTTTTCTCCCTCCATTCATTGGTTTCTTAAAATTTTCCACATATACCACTTCAATTTTCTGGGCAATAATAGGCTTGCAAATTAACCAAGTATCAATGTAATTCCACCCTTCAGCCTATACTGTCAATTTTCTGCCTCTTTCTCTTCCTGAATGTTGGTTGGTTCACTGACTTGTGTCCAACTTTGCCTTTATATGCTGGTGTTTATCTATATTATAGACTTGTATCAAAATACATAGTAAATGATGCAGGAGACAGGCACAAATGGACTTTTTAACTCATAATTACAACTTGATGATCTTCCTTTAGATGAAAATTATCAAATCGTGGCATGCAGATTGTTACTTTTTCTTTAATTTATACTTATATTGTTTGCAAGTTTCCTCATGACTTTTTACTACATTCCATTTCTAATCACCCCTGTAGAAATTTAGAGAAGTAATGCCTGCTAGTCCATATCATTTTTATTTCTTATTTATAATAAAGAGTGATGATATCAAACAATTTTCACTTTAGGTTGTGCGGGCAAACTAGGAATCCTCATTGTATGATTGAACTAGGACATTGTTGACAACTTTATCTTGCCTAAATTCTTATCAACACCCCATCATTGTATTTCTATGAGTGATTGTTGTTTGACTTCTGCGTCAAATGAAGTGATTTGCAGTTAAATGCACAAAAAAGAATACAGGCATCGAGGGTTGAAAATACTTCTTTAATGATTATAGTAATACTTTTTCAAAGAAGCCATAAATCTCTAAGTTGCTAGCAACAGAAATAACAATTATAAGAAAACAAATATATGAGGAGGAGACTTCAATAGCCACAAACCTTCTCTAATTCTGCTATTCCCTTGGCATATTCTTGTCTCTGCAGCAATGCAAGTCCCAACATATAGTGGGCCTGTGATATAGCAAACGAAAATTTACATAGGTATAACATACTCCAAAACAAAGAAATATGTTAGCAGTAAGAAAATATATAAAGAGGTCACAACTATTTGTTATATATAATGGACCATAGTCAAAAACTGTCTTCCAGCCATTGCTTCTATTAAACAGTACACACCTCTCATGCATGCCACCACACCCCTTTTTTTTTTAAAAAAAAAACCAGTAATATTATTCCAAAGGCTAGATCACATAATGAAATTGTATACAAGATAACATAGCATTAAATCCATTGTCTTCCAATTTAACTCTATCTCGCTATGAACAAATACAATATATATTTGATTGTAATCCATATTTGAAGAAAATACTCCAGATATATCTACCTAAACAGAAACCAAACCAATGAGAATCAGAACAGCCAATCATCCACCACAATCATTTTAAAAAAAGGACCCGCATTGGGCTTCATATGAACACTTACAAGTTCTAAAACATAATGTATCACCAATATAAACATAAATAAACAAAAATGCTCATCTATAGTCAATCATTCTAGGGGTTAATCAGAAAGATTTTGGCCAAATTTGTTAATGGTTTCATCTTAAATGTTTGTTGCAAGGAGCATATCTCATGATAGGCATGATTCATTCTGAAGTTACAATCCAGAAGCAGTGTAAAAAAAAAAAAAAAAAGAAAAAAAGAAAAAAAAGAAAAAGAAAAAAGAGGAAGACTCATAAGGCATAAAAACGTATCATACAAATAGCATAGAAAATACATGATCATATAGCCAAATTCTAGAGAGACAAAATGATCGCATCAACAAACTGTTAAGGGCCGCAAAAGAAAAAAGGAAAACACAAGAAACAAAGAAATAATCACCTTGCCTCTCAAACCAAGGTAACTTATGAGATATCACCAGTTCTAAGGTTTTGAGATATCACCAGTTCTAAGGTTTGCTTGGACGAAGAGAGGGCATTAACTCTTAACCTAAAATTTGACACTATGTTTCTCCAACTTTTTCCTCCACCAAGCATAAATCAGATCTAACACCTTACACCATCTACATTGAAGAAAGGGACTGCGTGGTACACCCAGAAAGATCACTCAAAAGGATAAGATCCCAGGGCAACAATTAAATATCACAAGAATTCATCTGAATAAACACTAAAAAGGGCACCACATAGAAACTTTGGTGTTATCTTAGAAAGTAATTAAAACTTCGTATCTCACAATCATTCTACTTAGTGTCTGCATCGATGATTTAATCAAAAGATTTCTACAAGCATACAATACCCCAGCCCCCCAAATTGTTGCTAAGAAAAACACATCTAAAGAAATATTTCACATTCCACGTTTCAACATGCTATTATGAAAGAAATAGAACCATTCGAAATCCAGAGCTATTACTACATCTATCCCAGGACAAAATTAAATGGGCAGAACACTCAATTCAAACGTGCCAGATGATCAAGCAGTGAGGAAATGCCTGCAAATCAATATCAGACATGTTGAAGTCTTGAAGCACAATACAATTACAAGGGGATCGCAACAACCTTGACTGAATTGTGATTAAGTTGAATAGCTTTCCGACAATCTTCCTCCACTTTCGGCCAGTCACTGCAAGAACCACAAACCAACAAACGACACGCATAAAACAAACCAGAAAACCAATTTCAATTCATGAAATTACAGACAAAGAGCAAAACCGAATTAGATAGTTTCCATACATACTTCCGCTTACGATGGCATAGAGCACGATTCGTGAAATAAACCGGATTGTTGGGCATCAGAGTAATAGCCTTTGAAAACAAAACGAAATCAAGAAAGGAAAAATAAAAGCAATCAGCACCAAGAAGTTCGATCTTTACCAATAAAGCAACGATAACATAGGTCGGCATACAATTCTCAAAATCCAAATCTGAAGAATACCTCCGTATAAGCATCTATGGCAGCTCCGAAGCGATCTTTCTTGAAGTAAGTATTGCCGTTTATTCGAAGTTTCTCCGCCTGTTTCGCCACCACCGACAAAGAACCTGTATTTGGCCCCATGGCTGGAAAATTCTATGTCTCTACGAGAAAACTCTTTCGCGTTATATATGTATAAAACAGATATGTGTGTCAGTATATTTGAGCAATTATGTTTCGCGAAGGAAGAAGCAGAGAATGAGAGATGAAAATTGTCCAGAATCTTCCAGGCGACAGCCGAAGCCAAACGCGAAAGAACTCGGAAACAGACGTTTGGAATTGTATTGACTCCGCATAGAAGATTTTAGGTCCACGAGAAAGGATCAGATTGTAACTTATGACAGCTTGCTTTTATTGGGCGGTCCGCAGCTTCGCGTTATTATTATTCTGCTTATTTTTATTATCATGCAATTTTCGAGAAAATGAGGAAAAAAATACATTTAAAATACACAAATCACAATTAAATACGACAAAATATATAATAATAATTATTTATCTCATAGATATTTGTCTGAAAATTTGATTTTTGATAAAAAGTGGCGATGAAAATGACATATTTACCCCATAATTATTATAAAAAATAACTATTTTAATTGAGTTATTAATTAAAACGAAATATAAAATAATTATTTTTTATAAATTTATTTATTAATTAAATGCAATTAAAGTAATTTTTTAGAAAGGAAGTTTGAATAAAAAATTTGTAAAAAAGTAACTAGTCATTTAAAAAAAACTAATTATTTTCTTTCTAATCTATTTATAAATAACAAATTTATATAAAAGAAATAGTCATTTTCTATGATAATCATTGAAAGTAAATATGTTATTCTATCAAAAATTAAAATGTCAGATAAGTTTTTAAAAACTAAATAATAATTATTATATTTCATGATACTTTGCATATTTTAAGAATTTTTTTTGGTCATACTCCTGTTTGAATAACTAATAATATACTTAGGGCTGGCACAAAATCTCACATAATTTTTTTTTCATTATGTGTGCGTGTAGTGAAGTACATTAATTATTAATCAAATATTTAAAAGACAACAATAACCCCTCAAGTAAAATCAAAATAGCATAGGCCCCAAAATAATATAAACCGTACAATGAGTTCAAATGATCTATCACTCAAAATTTATCTAAATATTCATTAATTCTTATCATTAATTATCACCTAAAAATAAAACATTAGAGGTTTCAAATAAAGGTTCATTGGGAGGAGGTGGTGCTATTTTAACATAAGATCTTTAAAGTTATGTGTTCTGATGATTTAAATATATATATATATATATATATATGGGATTATGAGCTAGCTCGAATTAATTTTAATGGGCTTATAATGGCTAGGCCTGATAGCACTAGAAGTTTATTATTATTATTTTTTCAAGCACAACACTCAATTTTTACAAGGCCTAATAGGATAGTTTAACAAGTCCCATTCATATTGATAATCTTACTCACCTTAAATCACCATAATTTTTTAAGATAAATTGGCTTAGTGGCTAGAAAAAATTAAAAATTTAAAAATATGGCTAATTCACATTAATATATAAGGAATTTATTATTGATATACACGATGTTTATCATTGAAAATTTAAAATTTATAAGGGGTTTATTATTAATATACAAAGATATATCACTAACAAATACACTCTCCATTAAAAAATATAAGGCATTTTTTAAGGAGTTTAATGTTAAAAAATGTAAGACATTTTTAATTTTTTGAGGTGTAATCATTGCATTTTTTTCAAAAGTGCCCATATTGATAATGACTTTATATTTATTATAGGTTGGTTAATAAGTGTAAATATGAAAAGATGGGGTTAGTTTGAAAGTGGGTAACTACTTTATTGGGAGTGAGATTTAGTTAAAAATGCTTTACATTTTTGAATGAAGGGAGTATAATAAATTGATCATAATACAAAATATAATAAATATTGAATTGTTTGCTTGACTTGGTCCTATAACATGAGTTATATTTGTAAAAACCCTAATTTTTTTATAAAAAAATTAGTAAAATTATGTTCTTTTAACAAATAAGCATTGAAGCTAAGGAAAATATAATTTCAAAACAAAATCTTTAGCTTTGATTTTTTTTTTTGACCTGATTTTTGAATCTTATTTAATATATAGAAAGATGCTATATTCATGAACTGACCTTTAGGTAAGGTATAGATCAACTTTCAATTTAATTTAAACAATTGAAGAATGTTGGCCAAAAAAATAAAAATAAAAAAGTGATTTATATTTATTTTGAATTTAATTTTGTTGGCAAAAAAAATTTTAAATTTTAAATTTGAATTCTTTACGATACACATAGTATATATAATATTTTTCGCCTTACAAGACCCACGGGCTCGCTCGTGTCTTAAGGTTTTATGCTTTGCCAAAAACATTTGAGCATGAGTTCGAGCTGGTAGGTCCTTTGATATTGTTATTCTCCCAAGAAATTCGTTCTACAATTATGAGGTATTTCAAAATATCTCTCTTTTTAGTTTTAAATCATTCAAAAATATAATTAACGAAGAAAAAGAAAGTTCTTACCGAAGAAAATAGTATTGAGAGACCAAACCTTAAAGTGGGAGTTGGGTCTTGTAAATGATATAAAATTTGAGTAATTTAAGTAAGTAATGATAAGTTTCGTTTTCCTTAACTTATGGATGACAATGAAGGAATTTAGGTCGCAATTAAGTTATCATTATAACTATTTCTTTTTTAGTTATGTAAATTTAGGTCCTTAATTACAGAGTAATTAGCATATTTATTACAACAACAATAATAATAGTTGTCACTAGCAAGGATTTAAAAACTGAATCAGTCATTGAACCGGACGAGGCACTAGTTTATGGTTCATGGTCGAACCGTGGTTTAACCGGGGTCGAACCGGTTGACATTAAATTAATCTATTTTTAATTTATGTATTATAATTAAATAAGAAATACATTTAAATATGTATTTTTTTCAAAATTATATTATAGATGCTTGGTAATATAATTTATTATTGATAAATACATAATTAATATTAATTATAAGTGAAGTTTTTCATTTAAATATCAAGAAAGATATATTTTAATTTTAATTTTAATTTTAATTTATTTTTTTTATTTTTTAAAATTTTGTCCGGTTTTCTCATGGGAACCGGTCCGGCTTTTATCCGATTTTATCGGTTGTTAACCAGTTCTATAATGATCGATTTTTAGGGGTCAACCAAACCGGACCAAGAGCCAGTTCCCGATTCAACTGATTGAACCGGCCGGTGTGGTCCAGTTTTTAAAACCTTGGTCACTAGTATTACATGCCTGTTCACATTACAAAAAGCTATGAAATTTTAAACTAGGAAAATTAAATGTAAAAAGTAACATTTAAACTCAAGATCACACGTTTCCTACTTCAACAAGAAGAAAATTTTGAATACATCAGATTCAAGGGTTAAGGTTTAATTTTATCTCTGTACTTATTTTTTAAAAGTGGGGCACCCTATACTTTAAGTTGGGCAATTTTATTTTTGAATTATTTTTCAACGAGTGAAAAATCATTTTCTATTAGTCAACTATTAAGTGTTTCATTTTTTGTTAACATGACACGTGCGTAAGGTCCACTAACAATACCATGTAAGACTTTTATCATATTCTTTAATATTAATTTGCCACTAAACTTTTTTTCTAAGAACGCTAAGTACTCTAAAAATTTTTTCTAAGAGCACTGGGCACCCTGAGTCTTATCAAAATAAAATTTAATAAATAATATTAAAATACTAAGTATTTTATTTAAAACATTACGCCACACCACCCAATTTAATATTTTTTATAGTTTGCAATTTTGTGTTAAAAACAAATGGAATGAACTTTCAAATTAATGAATGAATTTTTTCTTCTCATATCTCTATTTTTCTCTTATTAAGAAACTTTTTTGCATCACATTAATGGAGTAAGTGATATTTTTCAAATTAATAATTTTGTTTGCATATTGTTGGTTCTGATTTGTTATTTTTTTTTTTGTTTTACTTCTAACACTACAATGTATTGAAAGTATTAAATTTGGATAGTGTAATATTTTAGAGGAAGATCGTTAGTTAACTAATATTAAAAATATAAATAAGTTTTGACACACACAAAAGGCGTAATGATTTAGGTTCTGTTCTAGAGAGAAGATTAAAGATTAATGTATAAAAATAAGAAGTCATTTATAAATTTATAAATGCTAGTTTAAGTTGTTAATGTGCAAAAAGTAATTTATACATTTTAAATGAATATTTAAAAATAATAGTATTTAAATTATTAAATATGAAAATATTTAATATTTTAGCAATATCTATTAAATTTTATTTTAATAAAATTTTAAGGTACCCAATGCTTTAAAAAAGACTTTAGGGTGCCTAGCATTTATAAAAAAAAGAGTTTAGGAACAAATTAATACTAAAGGATATGGTTAAAGTTTTAATTGTTACTGTGCACAAGCTTCACGCACATCCACGCCAGCAAAAAACTTAACAGCCTCATAACAAAATAGTTCTTTTGGACCTTGAAAAAATTACTCCATTTAAGAGTATAAGATACCCAGTGCTTTTGAAAAATTAGTACTGGGCAAAGCTGAATCTTAACCCTAAGATCAAATAAAGTGAAGACACCTTGACTTTTATACGGATTACTAAAAATTTTATGGACTAATGTTTTATTATATATAAGAGTTTCTCAATACATTATAATATATTTACATCTGGTATATATATATTGGACTAACGTTTTTAAACATTTTAGAGTTTTATAGTAATTTTTTTAATTCAAATTATCATTATAAAATAAATATAAAAATATATTAGAATTTAAAATCATTAGCTGAATTCCTAAATTGACATGTACGTAAATGTTTACAATGATGCAGTATAGGCTATCCACCATTTTATTGACTTTTTAATTTGCCCGAAAATTCGTCCAAAAAAAATTTGTTCGAAAAAATTGACTTTTTAAAAATGATACCCACGCCATCCCTGACCCTCTGTACTCTTATTTTTGATAGTATATTATGCAATTTCAGAGCTTCGCAAAGCTTTAATACTCGCTCCATGTTTGTATTTTCGTAGATCCTTCTTAAATGTCTATGACAGGATTTCTCCACTTTATGTGCTGCTGCTTTTTGTTACGTTGATTAGAGCTGGTAATTTTAATCAAGCTCAATGGATCAATTCAAACTCACTAAAAAAAACTTAGGACTTAACTTAGTAAAATGTTAGGTTTTTTTTATAGGTCCCAAAAATTTTAACTCAAATACCTAAATAAAAAAGTATATTTTTAAAAATATATTATTATAGGACACAAAAAATTTGAGCCAAGCTTAATTAGGTTCGAACTTAACCCAAATACCTAAATAAAAAAATTATATTTTTAAAAATATATATAATATAATAAATATTAATTAATTCTTTTTAGTTTTTGATTATTTTATACTAAAGTGCAATATATTTTAATGCATTACTATAGATATTTTTTAAAATTAAAAATATTTATACTAAAAAATTATCCTTATTGTATTATTTGAGAAAAAAGTAATTTTTCTCATACTGGGTTGATATTTTTCAATTCATGAAATGATTTATTATTTCTTCATTTTTGAAAATTTTATGATAAATAACCTTATTGATAAAATTTTTATGGAAGTTATGAAAATCTCATATGCCCACCAAGGAACTTGTAGTCTAATGATATGTAAACTTTATATAAGTGGTCAAAAAAAAAAATCATTCGCCCTAGAAGAAACCTTTCCAAATGATTTATATATCTACATATATGGAAAACATTTTTGCACTGTCAATGTTTTTTAAAAAATTGGAAAATAAAGAACTTTTATTAATGTCAATAATTTATTAACCCACATTGCACATCAATTACATACAAGCAAGACTTAGAAAGTCTCATAGAGTAAATAATTTTAAAATTATAGAAAATAAAGAACTTTGTATGATGCACTTGCAAGATAACTTATATATGTTAATTAATTATAAACTTGTGATCAGGACCATGAAAGCTTCGCAAAAGTTTTGCAGCAAAATAATTTTAATAAAATCATGATAGCATATTTGCTTATGACAATGAATAAATAAATACTAACCTTAGGCCAAGATCTTGAAACTTCTTCCTTAGAATTTCTTATGAATATTCTCACATGTTGCACATCTCCAAATTCAATTATCATATCACGATCCTTAAGCAATTTAAGTAATATACCCAAACACATCACAATCCCACATTATATGGTAATCCAAAAAATTACTTTATATTTGGGGTAAAAAAAAGTAAGGTCACACCAAAACTTGCGATTCTATATTACCTTAAACAAATGAAATTATCATCACATATAACACATATATTATGTGATTACTGCAAAATCATGAAGAACGAAATTAAAATGAGATTATTTATTACGTGAGAGCTCATCCTAAAAGTATTGAAATTCAAAACTCCTATCTATGTTTTTATAAAAAGAGAAAATACAGATGCGGACATGTAAGCCACTAACAAGGATTATTAATGACATGAAATTAAATTCATGTGAATGACCCTCAGATTACACGCATGAAGACAAGAGAAAAACTAGTTAGTGGAGGAATCAAAATGGGATATATACATATATGTATATATATCAAGGAATATACAGTTGAACTCATGGAAAGATGAATATATATATATATATATATATATATCTCAAAAAATATACAAGCTGAACTCATGGAAAGATGAACTTACCTTTATTGATATCGCCAATTTCTCTATTTCTCAATTTTTTTTCTCTCCTTTTTATAGACCACTACACTACGGTTATCTAGAGAACTGAATGATCATATCATAATTCTCAAATATATAATTTAACAATATATAATATTAATTTTGTGTTCTTATTGTTAGGGGAAGTCAAGAGTGAAGTTAGCGGTGTAGTTGCAGGTTTCAATTCCTATCCCTTCTTTCAACTCTGAAGTTGTGATTGATTAACGAGTATGGTCAAGCCCAACTGCTATCCTTCAAGAGTTCTGTCCTACTTATACCTTGATTATTATTTACAAAATAAATAATAATTAAGATTTTTTTTCTCTTAACTATCTATATATATAAATATATAAATTATTTTCATATTTTGATTATTATCTTCATAGATTATTATTTTAAGATCTTGATTGTTATCTTAATATCCTTATTGTTAAAAGACTATCTGATTTGACTTTTCATTTCTCTTTCATCATTAGTAGAAAGATTTACAAGAGTTGAAGATGACTCTTTTTCAAGAGGCATACCTTACTATGTAATACGTATTTTTGGCCAAGACTCATTAATTAATTAGTGTTTCATGCGTCATTTGATCATTAATGGCATATTAAGGTTTATTTATTTTATTATGAATAAGTTTAAACCCCAATATCTATCCATTAATCTCTAATACCGCTTATACTCATTCAAATCTGGTTCGAGTGGACACTATTCCTATACCTTACATTATATTTCGATTTTGTAATTGTTTAGATAATCTAGGTGATATTCCCCATTATCCTCCAACTACACGCACAGACACAGACATGCGCGCGCGCACACAAATATTGATTATGGTATAATATCCTCTTTTTCCAAGTAATATATCCATAACACACCAAATTATCATTTTAATTATCTCATGGTGTCAATTATCTTTCTTCCATTCATTTTAAACAATAATCGAACCAAATATTTTATAAATTAAGCAAATTACAATAAACTAGCAAATTAAGAAAACTCCGCTTATGTTTATGGCCGGTCCCAAGCCCGGGTAAAGGAGGAGGGTTGGGTTGTGTTAGGCCATCAACAGCCAATGTAAAACTTTGTTGAATCTATCATGAACATGGACAATAGACGTTATAATGTTAATACTAGGTCGTTGTCCGTAAATAACGCGCTGCATGGCTCGAGTACAGTGATAAGTGAGTTAGAGCCGCTGCATCGGCGCCCGGATGTAGTGTTAAATGAGCAAGGGCTACCGTGTCATTTTGGACGCACGCGGCTAAAGAAGTTAGTCCATAAGAGCAAAATTAGATTTGGTACTTGGAATGTTGGGACATTAACTTATAAATCTGTAGAGGTTGTAGGGATTATGATTCAAAAGAAAATCAATATCCTTTGCCTGCAAGAAACAAAATGGCATGGAGAAGAAGCTACGAATATTCAAGGTTTCAAACTTGGGCATACAGGAAAAGTAAGTGCATGCAATGGAGTAGGCATCATTATAGATAAGGAGTGGAAGAAGAAACATTGTAGAAGTTAGCAGAATTGGAGACAGAATTATTTCCTTAAAAATGATATTGGATGTGAGACTGTTAATATTGTTAGCGCTTATGCGCCGCAAGTCAGACAGAAGCCAGTCTTAAGGAATTATTTTGGGAGGATCTGGAGGGGTTGATTCGACACATACCACAGAGTGAAAAGATTTTTATTGGAGGAGACTTTAATGGGCATGTCGGGAGGGAAGCTGGTTAGTATACGATGGTGCATGGTGGTTTTGGTTTTGGAGAGTTAAACAATAAAGGACAAACTCTTCTTGATTTCTCATTGGCGTATGATTTTAAGATTGCCAACACTTGTTTCAAGAAGAGAGATGAGCATCTCATCACTTACAAAAGTGGAGCTTCAAGGTCACAGATTGATTTTCTTTGATTAGGAACACAGATAGAAGACTTTGTAAAAATTGTAAGGTGATCCCCGGAGATGCTGTAACGACACAACATAGGGTCCTAGTCCTTGATGTGTGTATTATGAGTAAAATCTAAAAACGTCGACAAGTAGTAATACCAAGGATTAGGGTGGTGGCAATTAAAAAGTGAGAAGCAAGATATTTTCAAGCGAAATCTTTTGGATAAAGGAATTTGAGAATCTCAGAAGGTGCTAACATCATATGGGAGGATTAGCTAAAAAGATACGGGAGGTTGCAAAAGTAGTTTTGGGAGAATCAAAAGGTTCTGGTCCGAGAGATAAGGAGTCTTGGTGGTGGAATAATAGTGTACAGGACAAAATCAAGTATAAGAACTGTTTTAAAGCCATACATTTGTGTAACAATGAGGAAAATTGGAGAGGTACCGTATGGCTAAGAAGGAAACTAAGAGAGCTGTGGGTGAAGCTTGTTCTAAAGCTTTTGAAGAATTTTATAAGAGCCTTGAGACAAAGGAAGGAGAGCAAAATATTTATAAGATTGTCAAGAGTAGGGAAAGAAAATCAAGAGATCTAGAACAGGTAAGGTATATTAAGGATGAAGAGGGAAGAATTTTAGTTATAGATGATGAAATTAAAAATAGATGGGAGACTTACTTTTCTAAAACTTTTCAATGATGGAGAGGATTCATCTAGTAACTTGGAGGATTTAGTAACTGGTGAAGGAGAACAAAATTCGTCATTCTATCGAATAATACGTGATAAGGAGGTAAGGAAGCTCTTAAGAAAATGGTAAATGGTAGAGCCAACGAACCTGATTGTATATCTATCGAAGCGTGTGGAAATGTTTAGGTGAAGAAGGGGTGAGATGGTTAACTAAGTTATTTAATGTGATTTTACGGTCCAAGAAAATGCCTGATGAGTGGAGGAGAAGTACATTAATTCCTATTTATAAAATAAAGGAGATATTAAAATTGTACTAACTATAGAGGGATTAAACTCATGAGCCACACAATGAAATTGTGGGAGAAAGTAATTGAGCACAGGTTGAGATTGGAGACAAGTATTTCTGAGAATCAATTTGGTTTTATGCCAGGTAGATCAACTACAGAGGCAATTTATCTACTAAGGGGATTAATGAAAAGTATCATTGTAAAGATAAAGATCTACACATGGTTTTTTTGATTTGGAAAAGATTATGACCGTATATCAAGAGAAGTGCTTTGGAAAGCGTTGGAAAAAAAGGGAGTGGCGGATTGCTTATATTAAAGCCATACAAGATATGTATGAGGGGGTAAAAACTAGTATAAGAACACCTAGTGGTCAAACAAAGGATTTCCTATAAAGATTGAACTACATCAGGGATCATCTCTGAGTCCTTATTTGTTCACTTGATTTTAAATGTTTTGATGGAACATATTCAAGAGGAAATTTGAAATGTATGCTCTTCGTGGATGATATAGTTCTTATAGCAGAGACAAGAGAAGAGGTTAATTGCAAACTTGAGTTATGGAGGAGGAGACATTGGAGTCGAAAGGTTTTCGTCTGAGTAGAAGTAAGACGAAATATTATATTTAAATTTGGTAAAGGACTATTCGACAATAATTTGGAAGTGAAATTGGGAGATCAAATTATACCTTAAGTGAAAAAGTTTAGATATTTGGGAGCCATTATTCAAAATGATGGCGAAATCAGTGGAGATATTTCACATAGAATTCAAGCTGGGTGGTTTAATTGGAGAAAAGCTAAAGGAGTTATTTGTGACCGTAAGGTGCCTAATAAACTTAAAGAAAGTTTTATCGCACTGCTATCAGACCGGCAATGTTATATAGTAGTGAATGTTGGGCTCTAACGGGACAGCAAAGCATAAATTGGAGTAGCAGAGATGAGAATGTTATGATGGATGGTGGACATACACGTAAAGATAAATTCGAAATGAGCACGTACGCGAAAAATGAGGGTGGCACCTATTGGGAAAAAATGGTAGAAAATCGGTTGAGATGGTTTGGGCATGTACAAAGAAGACCAAGGGAGGCACCAGTGAGAAGAGTGGAACATATAACTTTGAGTCCGATTAAGAGAGATAGAGGAAGGCCTAAGAGCACACTCTTGGAAGTTGTTGAACGCGATCTCTTAATTAATAATATTTCTAAAAGCTGATAAATGATAGAGCACAATGGCGTCTTGCAATTCATATAACCGACCCCACCTAGTGGGATAAAGGCTTGTTGTTGTTGTTGTTTACAATAAACTAAGAAGAAATTCATGGGTGTTTTCTTGGCATTTTAATTGGAACCAATAAGATGCAAAATATTACGTTGTTATATCAATTACGATGTACTCAATTCAATTGACAAACTTCCAAAATAATAGTTAATAAAAAGAGAATTCATATGTGCATGATTGGTCATGAACCCGAAAAATCAAAGAACTTGGCCAGTACGCAATTTATTTCCCAAAACAGTTCAAAACCACATAATACAAGGCAAAAACAATTAAACAAAGAACTCTTCGGCAAGATAAATATTGATGATGTTTATCTATTCGCTTTAAATGTGCTTGGCTTCGGTTTTCATTTCGTACTTTGTAGCTCGAAAACTCAGTCATAGATTCAACTTCATGACGTCTTTGTCAAAGTTTAATGTGAGCTTCCTCGAAGCATCAGTACAGAAGATCATCCTGTCGTCACTGTGTCAAAGACATAGTTAAATCTGAAAGCTCCACACCGCAACGATATGAGAGGCAAGCTAGGGTTTATAAGGCACAACAGATTGAGAGAGATCGCCGAGCTAGGGTGACGCTAGCTTGTGACCTAAGTAGGGGCATTAGGGTGATGAAGGGATAGCAGGTTGCGTAAAATAAATAATTTCGTATCCCATATCGAAATTATATAAGGGACGACTGTTATTTAAATAAAAAATTAAAAAAAAAAACATCAATGCTGCCTTTCCAGAGCAGCGGCGATCGTAAGATACACCCATTGTAATACCATCCATGCCTCCTGTCCCTGCCTGCTTAGACCATCGCTTTTTTCTTTATCCTTATTCTGACATTTCCAAAAACTACAACTACTGTTTCATAATATATGTATACGCATTCATGTATCAGTATAGTTAGTGAAAGGGGAGGAGAGGTGATGGAAAGGAAAAGAGAAAAAGAAAAAGAGAGAGACAGAATGAGGGGAAAGCCAAACATTAAAAACCCTAACACTATTTATAGATTACTCAAATCATTAAAATGATTCAAATTTGAGTTTCAAATTCTAAATCCGATTCAAATAATTTAATGATTCTCATAGGATACTGGTATCTTAATTTATGAAGATAAATAAATCTAAGACAACAATGATAAAATCAAATCAAAATTCATAAATTTAATTTTATTTATCCAAGTAATTAAATTTAAATCCAAATTCATATTAATCTAAACACACTCGTGGTTAGGCTCAACATTTCTTATATTCTTTTTACCGATTCTCCTTTATATATAGTGTAGTTTGATCGATTTGGATGAGGAAATTCGTGTATAATATCTTTTTGCTTTTTTCTAATTTCATGATTTTCAAGATTTTTTTTTAAACACAGATCTATCAAACTTCTATAGATTAAGATAACTAGTGTATTGGCCCATGGGATATTGAGTTAAAACATTTTGTGACGGGTTTGAAATTCAAGCAAAAGAAAGGACGTGTGTGAATTAATCCATGAATGAAGCTATAGCTGGTAAAAGATCTTAAAGAGAAAAAGTCCCACATTGTCTAGAAACTAATGCAAATTACTGTATATAAGGTTTGAAATTTCATAACAAATCGCCCATCAATAAAGGGCATCGTCATTGAGGATTTGAAGGCATTGAGGACATGTGGATGTGGACTTATAGCTTTCAAAAAAAGAAAGAAACAAAGAAAGAACGAATACTGAAAAGAACGTTGTCCAAGAAACCAATCGGAAATCATGAAAACTATAGAACGAATAATAAAATAGTATAGTAATTAAAATAAAAATAATTAAGAATTGCAAAACAAATCAAATTGGGGGAAAAAAATTAAAATAGAAAGTTGTAGATAAAAAACACAAAGGACTATGAGGTATTTCAAAATACCTCTTTCTTTTTTATTTAAAATCATAAAATAATAATAGGTATTTAAAGTCTTTTTTATTAAAGACAGATAATAATTAACAGACTTCATTTGCTGCTCGCAGTAAGACAGCACTATGCCCTAGTTGGGAGATTTCCTATGGATGTCTTCATGTTTTAAAACACAAAATATCTTCATGGAGGCATTAGAACTAATATGGCTAACAATAATATTGGAAATTGGAAATCATTTTACATACATTATACATATAAGATAGAGTGATGAAATTATTTTTCTTTTTTTATGGAGGCACTTGCCCCCTCTTCTTACAAGTAGCTACGTTCCTCGTTTATATACCGAGATTTGTGAGTCTTCTTGGTGGCTATGTGGCCTTTAATTCGTCTGGGGTAATAGGAGTAGATATATTAGTGACTAATTAATAATCATTTATACTAGCCTTATAAAAACATGATCATTAGCTGTAGTAATCTGAGACACGTGTGGAAAACAGGAAGATGCATCCAAATGAAGTTGAAAACCTTTTCCATTAATTCGAGTATCAAATAACTAAAGCAGAATAATAACTGAGTATCAAAGCTAGATTAAGGTTGCTATTCTTAAACTATTCCCGCATATCCCTCTTAGCTTCATGTTATCTATTGAAGAGTAACTAACAACTTCCTTAATACTATCAATTGGGTTTAAATGTTTAGTATATATGACGTCCATGAAAGCTCAAGATCAAGTGAACCATTTTTGCAGAAAACAGGACCACATAATACATGAAATCACCATAATAACTTAATTAGGAGAAACACGAGGAACGGAGGAGGAGCCTGAAAGCTTAGGACGGTATATCCAACTATGTGGTCTGCATTGCCTTTTATAGGCAAAGAATTCATAAACAT